>NC_053044.1:14992554-15300893 GCF_003473485.1 Medicago truncatula | reverse complement strand
ATTAATATAAACTTACCCCGGATCCTCTCTGGTGTATACCTCCAAGTTTAGATCCTATAGTTTGCTAGTAGTTGGTGTGTTCATTGTTCAATGTAATTCTTGTTCTAAATAGAGGTTAATTCCAACAAAGAAAAAATATGAAGAAATGCATGAACAAATTTTTCATAATTCTTTTGTTTGTTAAAAATCTTGGCAGTGGCGACACGATATATCATGTGATGGTCAAGAGGATGTTTCTCAAGAAAAAAATATCCCCTTGATCATCACAAGATATATCGCGTTACCATTCCCGAGCTTTATCACAAACAAAAGGATTTTGAATGGTATGTTCACGTATTTTTTCATATTTTTTCTTTGCTAGAATGAACCTCCATTTAGTACAGAAATCACATTGAACACTGAACGCGCCAACTACTGGAAAAACTCTAGGTAGTGAACTTGGAGCTAAACACCAAAGAGTATATGGGGTAAGTTGATCCCAGACGTCTCCATTTGTCACAAGGTCATAAATGACTGACTTCTTAGGTGTGTCATTATTAGAGAGGTCACTTTCATCACCTGAAGAAGAATAAGAAGAAGAGACATAGTTGTGATTTGGAAGACTTCTTTGTTGATTATTAGGAAAACATGGGGCTGTTAGGTCATTGACTAGATTCTTGGATACAAGCCAAAATATAGCACGAAGCATATGAATTTCCTAGAATTCTAATATTGATACATTCACAAAATGATCAAAGTAATAATAAAACAATAAACCATAATATTGTTAAACATCAAACCTCATGAATATTCTTAAGCAGGAAAAAGAACTTCATCGAATAAATTCGATGCATTTGAGTTTTTTGTCATTATTATTGGGAATGTATATCACCAAATGAAATGTAACTATAAAAAAAAGCACTGACAATGAAATACTCACTCTTGTTAATTCAATCGAAATATATTTGCTTTAAGGGAAATTAGACATCACAAAATGAATACGTGTGTGATTTTCTAGAAATGTGAGCACAAAAATTTCCCCCCCAAATACATATTTGTTTTAGGGCTCCTATTATTATTATTATTACATTTGACCAACATTTATATGTCTTAGACCTACACAATTCAAATTCAACAATTTTATACGATACTATTGACAAATAGAAGAATATCATCAAAAGTGGCCCAAGAAAACAAACCTCGCAACTAACAAAACAATCAATGGCATATACCTTTTATGAGTTAGGATTTACGCTGACACCTGAAGATGAATTCCCACACAATGCTCTCCAAGTAACCATTGTATCCCAACTCAATCATGTCCCTTCTTTGAGTACGTCAATCACAATAATAGATTCACCGTTCCTCCAACACTTTTGGAATTTAAAATTCTGCAAACCATAAAGATAATTCAGTGTTTCTTTTTGGACAAAAAATATAATTCAGTATGTACTATTGAAACCAAAATATGATGCTCCTTTTAAAAAATAATAAAATTAAATCAAAGCACATTAGACAAATTATCATTTTTTCTAAATCATCAAATAAATTTAATAGAAACCTCTATCATGAGCACATGAAATGCCCAAGATAATGGCTTAAATACAAGAAAACTAAAAAAATTCAGGAGACCATGAAACATGGCCCAAATAACACACTCACAATACAAGGATATGACGCATAATATCTAAGAAAACCCACATGAATATCTCCTTAGCAACAAACCAAAGAGTGTATTTATGATCTATTACATTTTGATTGATTGATGAATACATACAAGTATGTTAGAAGGGGTCAATGATTATTACAAAAATGATTTCCAGAGGACTCAATAAATCAAAGAAACTCTAAAGCATCATGGAAAAAATACATTACAGCTAAAATGAATCTCAAATGGGAGTCAAATTATCATGATCGCATGCATTTTGATCAATTCATGAATATATGGGTTCAAAATATGTTACTAATTTTTTTTACAGTAAAATTAATATTTCATCAAGTGAGTTGTGTTAGACTATCGCAAGTAATACGGTTCCCTCACAAGAGACATGGAAACAAACAACAAATGAAAGATTTCAATTGGAACACATTCATCTATACGCATGAAAACAAAAGAAAAAGGGAAGAAAGAAAGAAATAATTAATCTAACTGAGAATTATGCTGAGTGAAAAAAACATGTGGTTTGGAAAACAAAATGATGTGTTTATTGTACTATAAAATTAATAATATGAATGACTTATCATCTTATAGCTATAGTGATTGTTTATATAGGATAATAGATATCATAAGAGATAAGCATGAAGGCCAGAATTGAATAAATGACAAACTTTTATCAAAAAGGAAATAAGAAAAATTGGGTAACTCATACAATGTACTTTAAACAATGAATTGAATATAATCAATTAACTACCATAAAATATTGGTCAAAAATAAAGAATAGGATTTAAATGACTAACTACCAAAAGAATTTCATATAAAAAATTCCAAAAAAAAAAGAATTAATTTCGATCAACGTATACAGTACTGATTGGTCAATTTGAAAAGGAAAAATATACGATTTTATATTTTTGTTTTAACTTTATACCTTATGATATTTAATTTGTGTATTTATGACTTTGTTTTGTGGTGTATCAATGGATTTGACTGTTGACTTGACTCTTGACTAGAACAGCTGATTTTGCATTAAATAAAATCATTTCATCAATTTGAATTGAATGTAGCGAAAATGTTAGATTCCTGTTTTTTTTGTTTGTTTTGTATCTACATCTATTTGTTACTTTGTAAAAGAGATAAATACAATTGTATTGTCTATTGATGAACTCTATGGACGGACACATTACTCTTCTACTTGTTTTTGTCTTTCTAATAAATAGACATTAAAACAGGGTCTATAAGTTGACCAAATTCAGACTTCAAATTTTTGAATCTCGAAATAAATAAATAAATAAATAATTTTTTCTTGTGATAATGACATAAAGATTTCATGTAGACAATTGTGAATGACTCACTTTCTATTAGAAGTGAGTTCTAATCAAAATGAATTTATGTTCGCTTAGATGTTACAATAAAGTTGAGACAATTAACCATGTGTTCATGTGGTAGAAAAAAACTTGGTTTGTACAATTAATTCATTTAGAGTCTTGATGATAACAAAGTATTGAAGAACAGTTGGATATGCTAATATATGTTCTTGTGCAAAAGACCATTGATTAAATTTTAACAAGGTTTGAACATGTATAAAGAGCATTAGAAGCACATGAGAAGCTAAAAGACTATGGTAGAAGATCTAAAGAAAGGTCAACTAGAAGTAAACGCCTTGGATAAGAAGAAATGAAGTCACTCAGAATCTAAAGATCTACATCAGAATAAGAGCATCAGACTGTGAAGACCTCCAGACTCCAAAGAACGATGTATCAGCTTATAGGTTTTTGCCTATGTTGCTTGTTTTTACTTCAGATGCCATTTTTACAATTCATAATAATATTTGATTCACATGTCCGAAAATAGTTCTTCTGATTCATGATTCGAAAACCTCGACTACGCCAATTTGTTAATTAATGAATAGACAAAAGAAGATATGCATAGATCTTGGGTGGATCAACTACATAGAAAAAGATCTTGAACGGATCGACTGTAGAAAAAAGATCTTGAGTAGATTGATATACAATTCCAAGAATAATTAAAAAATAATAATATCTTGTGCGTTGAATTTCCTTAAGAAAGTGTTTTTGTCTACTTAAGTATATTGATAAAATTTGATGTTTAATTGTATTATGGTTTATTGTTTAATTATTTCTTTGATCCCTTTTTGAATGTAATAGGTACTAGATTTCTAGGAAAATCATATTCATCGTGCTATATTTTGGCTTGCACCCATGAATCTATTCGATGACCTAAGATGCTCAAGTTTTCCAATAATCAACAAAGAAGTCTTTCATATCATAAATATGTTTCTTCTTCTTATTCATCAAGTGATGAAATTGACATATGTAATGATGACACCTAAGAATTCATTCCTTTATGACCTTGTGACAAATGGAGACAATTAATATAAACTTACCCCGGATCCTCTCTGGTGTATACCTCCAAGTTTAGATCCTATAGTTTGCTAGTAGTTGGTGTGTTCATTGTTCAATGTAATTCTTGTTCTCAATAGAGGTTAATTCCAACAAAGAAAAAATATGAAGAAATGCATGAACAAATTTTTCAAAATTCTTTTGTTTGTTAAAAATCTTGGCAGTGGCGACACGATATATCTTGTGATGGTCAAGAGGATGTTTCTCAAGAAAAAAATATCCCCTTGATCATCACAAGATATATCGCGTTACCATTCCCGAGCTTTATCACAAACCAAAGGATTTTGAATGGTATGTTCACGTATTTCTTCATATTTTTTCTTTGCTAGAATGAACCTCCATTTAGTACAGAAATCACATTGAACACTGAACGCGCCAACTACTGGAAAAACTCTAGGTAGTGAACTTGGAGGTAAACACCAAAGAGTATATGGGGTAAGTTGATCCCAGACGTCTCCATTTGTCACAAGGTCATAAAGGACTGACTTCTTAGGTGTGTCATCATTAGAGAGGTCACTTTCATCACCTGAAGAAGAATAAGAAGAAGAGACATAGTTGTGATTTGGAAGACTTCTTTGTTGATTATTAGGAAAACATGGGGCTATTAGGTCATTGACTAGATTCTTGGATACAAGCCAAAATATAGCACGAAGCATATGAATTTCCTAGAATTCTAATATTGATACATTCACAAAATGATCAAAGTAATAATAAAACAATAAACCATAATATTGTTAAACATCAAACCTCATGAATATTCTTAAGCAGGAAAAAGAACTTCATCGAATAAATTCGATGCATTTGAGTTTTTTGTCATTATTATTGGGAATGTATATCACCAAATGAAATGTAACTATAAAAAAAAGCACTGACAATGAAATACTCACTCTTGTTAATTCAATCGAAATATATTTGCTTTAAGGGAAATTAGACATCACAAAATGAATACGTGTGTGATTTTCTAGAAATGTGAGCACAAAAACTTTCCCCCCAAATACATATTTGTTTTAGGGCTCCTATTATTATTATTATTATTACATTTGACCAACATTTATATGTCTTAGACCTACACAATTCAAATTCAACTATTTTATACGATACTCTTGACAAATAGAAGAATATCATCAAAAGTGGCCCAAGAAAATAAACCTCGCAACTAGCAAAACAATCAATGGCATATACCTTTTCTGATTTAGGATTTACGCTGACACCTGAAGATGAATTCCCACACAATGCTCTCCAAGTAACCATTGGATCCCAACTCAATCTTGTCCCTTCTTTGAGTACGTCAATCACAATAATAGATTCACCGTTCCTCCAACACTTTTGGAATTTAAAACTCTGCAAACCATAAAGATAATTCAGTGTTTTTTTTTGGACAAAAAATATAATTTAGTATGTACTATTGAAACCAAAATATGATGCTCCTTTTAAAAAATAATACAATTAAATCAAAGCACATTAGACAAATTATCATTTTTTCTAAATCATCAAGTAAATTTAATAGAAACCTCTATCATGAGCACATGAAATGCCCAAGATAATGGCTTAAATACAAGAAAAATAAAAAAATTCAGGAGACCATGAAACATGGCCCAAATAACACACTCACAATACAAGGATATGACGCATAATATCTAAGAAAACCCACATGAATATCTCCTTAGCAACAAACCAAAGAGTGTATTTATGATCTATTACATTTTAATTGATTGATGAATACATACAAGTATGTTAGAAGGGGTCAATGATTATTACAAAAATGATTTCCAAGGGACTCAATAAATCAAAGAAACTCTAAAGCATCATGGAAAAAATACATTACAGCCAAAATGAATCTCAAATGGGAGTCAAATTATCATGATCGCATGCATTTTGATCAATTCATGAATATATGGGTTCAAAATATGTTACTAATTTTTTTTACAGTAAAATTCATATTTCATCAAGTGAGTTGTGTTAGACTATCACAAGTAATATGGTTCCCGCACATGAGACATGGCAACAAACAACAAATGAAAGATTTCAATTGAAACACATTCATCTATACGCATGAAAACAAAAGAAAAAGGGAAGAAAGAAAGAAATAATTAATCTAACTGAGAATTATTCTGAGTGAAAAAAGCATGTGGTTTGGAAAACAAATGATGTGTTTATTGTACTTTGAAATTAATAATATGAATGACTTATCATCATATAGCTATAGTTATTGTTTATATAGGATAATAGATATCATAAGAGATAAGCATGAAGGCCAGAATTGAATAAATGACAAACTTTTATCAAAAAGGAAATAAGAAAAATTGGGTAACTCATACAATGTACTTTAAACAATGAATTGAATATAATCAATTAACTACCATAAAATATTGGTCCAAAATAAAGAATAGGATTTAAATGACTAACTACCAAAAGAATTTCATATAAAAAATTCCAAAAAAAAAAGAATTAAATTCGATCAACGTATACAGTACTGATTGGTCAATTTGAAAAGGATAAATATACGATTTTATATTTTTGTTTTAACTTTATACCTTATGATATTTAATTTGTGTATTTATGACTTTGTTTTGTGGTGTATCAATGGATTTGACTATTGACTTGACTTTTGACTAGAACAGCTGATTTTGCATTAAATAAAATCATTTCATCAATTTGAATTGAATGTAGCGAAAATGTTAGATTCCTGATTTTTTGTTTTGTTTTTTGTATCTACATCTATTTGTTACTTTGTAAAAGAGATAAATACAATTGTATTGTCTATTGATGAACTCTATGGACGGACAAATTACTCTTCTACTTGTTTTTGTCTTTCTAATAAATAGACATTAAATCAAGGTCTATAAGTTGACCAAATTCAGATTTCAAATTTTTGAATCTCGAAATAAATAAATAAATAAATAATTTTTTCTTGTGATAATGACATAAAGATTTCATGTAGACAATTGTGAATGACTCACTTTCTGTTAGAAGTGAGCTCTAATCAAAATGAATGTATGTTCGCTTAGATGTTACAACAAAGTTGAGACAATTAACCATGTGTTCATGTGGTAGAAAAAAATTTGGTTTGTACAATTAATTCATTTAGAGTCTTGATGATAACAAAGTATTGAAGAACAGTTGGATATGCTAATATAAGTTCATGTGCAAAAGACCATTGATTAAATTTTAACAAGGTTTGAACATGTATAAAGAGCATTAGAAGCACATGAGAAGCTAAAAGACTATGGTAGAAGATCTAAAGAAAGGTCAACTAGAAGTAAACGCCTTGGATAAGAAGAAATGAAGTCACTCAGAATCTAAAGATCTACATCAGAATAAGAGCATCAGACTGTGAAGACCTCTAGACTCGAAAGAACGATGTATCAGCTTATAGGTTTTTGCCTATGTTGCTTGTTTTTACTTCAGATGCCATTTTTACAATTCATAATAATATTTGATTCACATGTCCGAAAATAGTTCGTCTGATTCATGATTCGAAAACCTCGACTACGCCAATTTGTTAATTAATGAATAGACAAAAGAAGATATGCATAGATCTTGGGTGGATCAACTACATAGAAAAAGATCTTGAACTGATCGACTATAGAAAAAAGATCTTGAGTAGATTGATATACAATTCCAAAAATAATTAAAAAATAATAATATCTTGTGCGTTGAATTTCCTTAAGAAAGTGTTTTTGTCTGCTTAAGTATATTGATAAAATTTGATGTTTAATTGTATTATGGTTTATTGTTTAATTATTTCTTTGATCCCTTTTTGAATGTAATAGGTACTAGATTTCTAGGAAAATCATATGCATCGTGCTATATTTTGGCTTGCACCCATGAATCTATTCGATGACCTAAGATGCTCAAGTTTTCCAATAATCAACAAAAAGAAGTCTTTCATATCACAAATATGTTTCTTCTTCTTATTCATCAAGTGATAAAATTGACCTATGTAATGATGACACCTAAGAATTCATTCCTTTATGACCTTGTGACAAATGGAGACAATTAATATAAACTTACCCCGGATCCTCTCTGGTGTATAGCTCCAAGTTTAGATCCTATAGTTTGCTAGTAGTTGGTGTGTTCATTGTTCAATGTAATTCCTGTTCTAAATAGAGGTTAATTCCAACAAAGAAAAAATATGAAGAAATACATGAACAAATTTTTCAAAATTCTATTGTTTGTTAAAAATCTTGGGAGTGGCGACACGATACATCTTGTGATGGTCAAGAGGATGTTTCTCAAGAAAAAAATATCCCCTTGATCATCACAAGATATATCGCGTTACCATTCCCGAGCTTTATCACAAACAAAAGGATTTTGAATGATATGTTCACGTATTTCTTCATATTTTTTCTTTGCTAGAATGAACCTCCATTTAGTACAGAAATCACATTGAACATTGAACGCGCCAACTACTGGAAAACTCTAGGTAGTGAACTTGGAGGTAAACACCAAAGAGTATATGGGGTAAGTTGATCCCAGACGTCTCCATTTGTCACAAGGTTATAAAGGACTGACTTCTTAGGTGTGTCATCATTAGAGATGTCACTTTCATCACCTGAAGAAGAATAAGAAGAAGAGACATAGTTGTGATTTGGAAGACTTCTTTGTTGATTATTAGGAAAACATGGGGCTGTTAGGTCATTGACTAGATTCTTGGATACAAGCCAAAATATAGTACGAAGCATATGAATTTCCTAGAATTCTAATATTGATACATTCACAAAATGATCAAAGTAATAATAAAACAATAAACCATAATATTGTTAAACATCAAACCTCATGAATATTCTTAAGCAGGAAAAAGAACTTCATCGAATAAATTCGATGCATTTGAGTTTTTTGTCATTATTATTGGGAATGTATATCACCAAATGAAATGTAACTATAAAAAAAAGCCATGACAATGAAATACTCACTCTTGCTAATTCAATCGAAATATATTTGCTTTAAGGGAAATTAGACATCACAAAATGAATACGTGTGTGATTTTCTAGAAATGTGAGCACAAAAATTTTCCCCCCAAATACATATTTGTTTTAGGGCTCCTATTATTATTATTATTACATTTGACCAACATTTATGTGTCTTAGACCTACACAATTCAAATTCAACTATTTTATACGATACTATTGACAAATAGAAGAATATCATCAAAAGTGGCCCAAGAAAACAAACCTCGCAACTAGCAAAACAATCAATGGCATATACCTCTTCTGATTTGGGATTTACGTTGACACCTGAAGATGAATTCCCACACAATGCTCTCCAAGTAACCATTGGATCCCAACTCAATCTTGTCCCTTCTTTGAGTACGTCAATCACAATAATAGATTCACCGTTCCTCCAACACTTTTGGAATTTAAAACTCTGCAAACCAGAAAGATAATTCAGTGTTTCTTTTTGGACAAAAAATATAATTCAGTATGTACTATTGAAACCAAAATATGATGCTCCTTTTAAAAAATAATACAATTAAATCAAAGCACATTAGACAAATTATCATTTTTTCTAAATCATCAAATAAATTTAATAGAAACCTCTATCATGAGCACATGAAATGCCCAAGATAATGGCTTAAATACAAGAAAAATAAAAAAATTCAGGAGACCATGAAACATGGCCCCAATAACACACTCACAATACAAGGATATGACGCATAATATCTAAGAAAACCCACATGAATATCTCCTTAGCAACAAACCAAAGAGTGTATTTATGATCTATTACATTTTGATTGATTGATGAATACATACAAGTATGTTAGAAGGGGTCAATGATTATTACAAAAATGATTTCCAGGGGACTTAATAAATCAAAAAAACTCTAAAGCATCATGGAAAAAATACATTACAGCCAAAATGAATCTCAAATGGGAGTCAAATTATCATGATCGCATGCATTTTGATCAATTCATGAATATATGGGTTCAAAATATGTTACTAATTTTTTTTACAGTAAAATTCATATTTCATCAAGTGAGTAGTGTTAGACTATCACAAGTAATATGGTTGCCTAACATGAGACATGGAAACAAACAACAAATGAAATATTTCAATTGAAACACATTCATCTATACGCATGAAAACAAAAGAAAAAGGGAAGAAAGAAAGAAATAATTAATCTAACTGAGAATTATTCTGAGTGAAAAAAGCATGTGGTTTGGAAAACAAAATGATGTGTTTATTGTACTATGAAATTAATAATATGAATGACTTATCATCATATAGCTATAGTTATTGTTTATATAGGATAATAGATATCATAAGAGATAAGCATGAAGGCCAGAATTGAATAAATGACAAACTTTTATCAAAAAGGAAATATGAAAAATTGGATAACTCATACAATGTACTTTAAACAATGAATTGAATATAATCAATTAACTACCATAAAATATTGGTCAAAAATAAAGAATAGGATTTAAATGACTAACTACCAAAAGAATTTCATATAAAAAATTCCAAAAAAAAAAAGAATTAAATTCGATCAACGTATACAGTACTGATTGGTGAATTTGAAAAGGAAAAATATACGATATTATATTTTTGTTTTAACTTTGTACCTTATGATATTTAATTTGTGTATTTATGACTTTGTTTTGTGGTGTATCAATGGATTTGACTGTTGACTAGAACAGCTGATTTTGCATTAAATAAAATCATTTCATCAATTTGAATTGAATGTAGGGAAAATGTTAGATTCCTGTCTTTTTTTTTTTGTATCTACATCTATCTGTTACTTTGTAAAAGAGATAAATACAATTGTATTGTCTATTGATGAACTCTATGGACGGACACATTAATCTTCTACATGTTTTTGTCTTTCTAATAAATAGACATTAAATCAAGGCCTATAAGTTAACCAAATTCAGACTTCAAATTTTTGAATCTCGAAATAAATAAATAATTTTTTCTTGTGATAATGACATAAAGATTTCATGTAGACAATTGTGAATGACTCACTTTCTGTTAGAAGTGAGCTCTAATCAAAATGAATTTACGCTTGCTTAGATGTTACAATAAAGTTGAGACAATTAACCATGTGTTCATGTTGTAGAAAAAAATTTGGTTTGTACAATTAATTCATTTAGAGTCTTGATGATAACAAAGTATTGAAGAACAGTTGGATATGCTAATATATGTTCATGTGCAAAAGACCATTGATTAAATTTTAACAAGGTTTGAACATGTATAAAGAGCATTAGAAGCACTTGAGAAGCTAAAAGACTATGGTAGAAGATCTAAAGAAAGGTCAACTAGAAGTCAACACCTTGGATAAGAAGAAATGAAGTCACTCAGAATCTAAAGATCTACATCAGAATAAGAGCATCAGACTGTGAAGACCTCCAGACTCTAAAGAATGATGTATCAGCTTATAGGTTTTTGCCTATGTTGCTTGTTTTTACTTCAGATGCCATTTTTACAATTCATAATAATATTGGATTCACATGTCCGAAAATAGTTCTTCTGATTCATGATTCGAAAACCTCGACTACGCCAATTTGTTAATTAATGAATAGACAAAAGAAGATATGCATAGATCTTGGGTGGATCAACTACATAGAAAAAGATCTTGAACGGATCGACTATAGAAAAAAGATCTTGAGTAGATTGATATACAATTCCAAGAATAATTAAAAAATAATAATATCTTGTGCGTTGAATTTCCTTAAGAAAGTGTTTTTGTCTCCTTAAGTATATTGATAAAATTTGATGTTTAATTGTATTATGATTTATTGTTTAATTATTTCTTTGATCCCTTTTTGAATGTAATAGGTACTAGATTTCTAGGAAAATCATATTCATCGTGCTATATTTTGGCTTGCACCCATGAATCTATTCGATGACCTAAGATGCTCAAGTTTTCCAATAATCAACAAAGAAGTCTTTCATATCACAAATATGTTTCTTCTTCTTAGTCATCAAGTGATGAAATTGACCTATGTAATGATGACACCTAAGAATTCATTCCTTTATGACCTAGTGACAAATGGAAACAATTAATATAAACTTACCCCGGATCCTCTCTGGTGTATACCTCCAAGTTTAGATCCTATAGTTTGCTAGTAGTTGGTGTGTTCATTGTTCAATGTAATTCCTGTTCTAAATAGAGGTTAATTCCAACAAAGAAAAAATATGAAGAAATAAATGAACAAATTTTTCAAAATTCTTTTGTTTGTTAAAAATCTTGGGAGTGGCGACACGATATAACTTGTGATGGTCAAGAGGATGTTTCTCAAGAAAAAAATACCCCCTTGATCATCACAAGATATATCGCGTTACCATTCCCAAGCTTTATCACAAACAAAAGGATTTTGAATGATATGTTCACGTATTTCTTCATATTTTTTCTTTGCTAGAATGAACCTCCATTTAGTACAGAAATCACATTGAACACTGAATGCGCCAACTACTGGAAAAACTCTAGGTAGTGAACTTGGAGGTAAACACCAAAGAGTATATGGGGTAAGTTGATCCCAGACGTCTCCATTTGTCACAAGGTCATAAAGGACTGACTTCTTAGGTGTGTCATCATTAGAGATGTCACTTTCATCACCTGAAGAAGAATAAGAAGAAGAGACATAGTTGTGATTTGGAAGACTTCTTTGTTGATTATTAGGAAAACATGGGGCTGTTAGGTCATTGACTAGATTCTTGGATACAAGCCAAAATATAGCACGAAGCATATGAATTTCCTAGAATTCTAATATTGATACATTCACAAAATGATCAAAGTAATAATAAAACAATAAACCATAATATTGTTAAACATCAAACCTCGTGAATATTCTTAAGCAGGAAAAAGAACTTCATCGAATAAATTCGATGCATAAGAGTTTTTTGTCGTTATTATTGGGAATGTATATCACCAAATGAAATGTAACTATAAAAAAAAGCACCGACAATGAAATACTCACTCTTGTTAATTCAATCGAAATATATTTGCTTTAAGGGAAATTAGACATCACAAAATGAAAACGTGTGTGATTTTCTAAAAATGTGAGCACAAAAATTTTGCCCCCAAATACATATTTGTTTTAGGGCTCCTATTATTATTATTATTATTATTACATTTGACCAACATTTATATATCTTAGACCTACACAATTCAAATTCAACTATTTTTTACGATACAACTGACATATAGAAGAATATCATCAAAAGTGGCCCAAGAAAACAAACCTCGCAACTAGCAAAACAATCAATGGCATATACCTTTTCTGATTTAGGATTTACGCTGACACCTGAAGATGAATTTCCACACAATGCTCTCCAAGTAACCATTGGATCCCAACTCAATCTTGTCCCTTCTTTGAGTACGTCAATCACAATAATAGATTCACCGTTCCCCCAACACTTTTGGAATTTAAAACTCTGCAAACAATAAAGATAATTCAGTGTTTCTTTTTGGACAAAAAAGATAATTCAGTATGTACTATTGAAACCAAAATATGATGCTCCTTTTAAAAAATAATACAATTAAATCAAAGCACATTAGACAAATTATCATTTTTTCTAAATCATCAAATAAATTTAATAGAAACCTCTATCATGAGCACATGAAATGCCCAAGATAATGGCTTAAATACAAGAAAAATAAAAAAATTCAGGAGACCATGAAACATGGCCCCAATAACACACTCAAAATACAAGGATATGACGCATAATATCTAAGAAAACCCACATGAATATCTCCTTAGCAACAAACCAAAGAGTGTATTTATGATCTATTACATTTTGATTGATTGATGAATACATACAAGTATGTTAGAAGGGGTCAATGATTATTACAAAAATGATTTCCAGGGGACTCAATAAATCAAAGAAACTCTAAAGCATCATGGAAAAAATACATTACAGCCAAAATGAATCTCAAATGGGAGTCAAATTATCATGATCGCATGCATTTTGATCAATTCATGAATATATGGGTTCAAAATATGTTACTAATTTTTTTTACAGTAAAATTCATATTTCATCAAGTGAGTTGTGTTAGACTATCACAAGTAATATGGTTCCCTCACATGAGACATGGCAACAAACAACAAATGAAAGATTTCAATTGAAACACATTCATCTATACGAATGAAAACAAAAGAAAAAGGGAAGAAAGAAAGAAATAATTAATCTAAGAGAATTATTCTGAGTGAAAAAAGCATGTTGTTTGGAAAACAAAATGATGTGTTTATTGTACTATGAAATTACTAATATGAATGACTTATCGTCATATAGCTATAGTTATTTTTTATTTAGGATAATAGATATCATAAGAGATAAGCATGAAAGCCAGAATTGAATAAATGACAAACTTTTATCAAAAAGGAAATAAGAAAAATTGGGTAACTCATACAATGTACTTTAAACAATGAATTGAATATAATCAATTAACTACCGTAAAATATTGGTCAAAAATAAAGAATAGGATTTAAATGACTAACTACCAAAAGAATTTCATATAAAAAATTCCAAAAAAAAAATTCGATCAATGTATATAGTACTGATTGGTCAATTTGAGAAGGAAAAATATACGATTTTATATTTTTGTTTTAACTTTATACCTTATGATATTTAATTTGTGTATTTATGACTTTGTTTTGTGGTGTATCAATGGATTTGACTTTTGACTAGAACAGCTGATTTTGCATTAAATAAAATCATTTCATTAATTTGAATTGAATGTAGCGAAAATGTTAGATTCCTATTTTTTTTTTTTTGTATCTACATCTATTTGTTACTTTGTAAAAGAGATAAATACAATTGTATTGTCTATTGATGAACTCTATGGACGGACACATTACTCTTCTACTTGTTTTTGTCTTTCTAATAAATAGACATTAAATCAAGGCCTATAAGTTGACCAAATTCAGACTTCAAATTTTTGAATCTCGAAATAAATAAATAATTTTTTCTTGTGATAATGACATAAAGATTTCATGTAGACAATTGTGAATGACTCACTTTCTGTTAGAAGTGAGCTCTAATCAAAATGAATTTACGCTCGCTTAGATGTTACAATAAAGTTGAGACAATTAACCATGTGTTCATGTGGTAGAAAAAAATTTGGTTTGTACAATTAATTCATTTAGAGTCTTGATGATAACAAAGTATTGAAGAACAGTTGGATATGCTAATATATGTTCATGTGCAAAAGACCATTGATTAAATTTTAACAAGGTTTGAACATGTATAAAGAGCATTAGAAGCACTTGAGAAGCTAAAAGACTATGGTAGAAGATCTAAAGAAAGGTCAACTAGAAGTCAACACCTTGGATAAGAAGAAATGAAGTCACTCAGAATCTAAAGATCTACATCAGAATAAGAGCATCAGACTGTGAAGACCTCCAGACTCTAAAGAATGATGTATCAGCTTATAGGTTTTTGCCTATGTTGCTTGTTTTTACTTCAGATGCCATTTTTACAATTCATAATAATATTGGATTCACATGTCCGAAAATAGTTCTTCTGATTCATGATTCGAAAACCTCGACTACGCCAATTTGTTAATTAATGAATAGACAAAAGAAGATATGCATAGATCTTGGGTGGATCAACTACATAGAAAAAGATCTTGAACGGATCGACTATAGAAAAAAGATCTTGAGTAGATTGATATACAATTCCAAGAATAATTAAAAAATAATAATATCTTGTGCGTTGAATTTCCTTAAGAAAGTGTTTTTGTCTCCTTAAGTATATTGATAAAATTTGATGTTTAATTGTATTATGATTTATTGTTTAATTATTTCTTTGATCCCTTTTTGAATGTAATAGGTACTAGATTTCTAGGAAAATCATATTCATCGTGCTATATTTTGGCTTGCACCCATGAATCTATTCGATGACCTAAGATGCTCAAGTTTTCCAATAATCAACAAAGAAGTCTTTCATATCACAAATATGTTTCTTCTTCTTAGTCATCAAGTGATGAAATTGACCTATGTAATGATGACACCTAAGAATTCATTCCTTTATGACCTAGTGACAAATGGAGACAATTAATATAAACTTACCCCGGATCCTCTCTGGTGTATACCTCCAAGTTTAGATCCTATAGTTTGCTAGTAGTTGGTGTGTTCATTGTTCAATGTAATTCCTGTTCTAAATAGAGGTTAATTCCAACAAAGAAAAAATATGAAGAAATACATGAACAAATTTTTCAAAATTCTTTTGTTTGTTAAAAATCTTGGGAGTGGCGACACGATATAACTTGTGATGGTCAAGAGGATGTTTCTCAAGAAAAAAATACCCCCTTGATCATCACAAGATATATCGCGTTACCATTCCCAAGCTTTATCACAAACAAAAGGATTTTGAATGATATGTTCACGTATTTCTTCATATTTTTTCTTTGCTAGAATGAACCTCCATTTAGTACAGAAATCACATTGAACACTGAATGCGCCAACTACTGGAAAAACTCTAGGTAGTGAACTTGGAGGTAAACACCAAAGAGTATATGGGGTAAGTTGATCCCAGACGTCTCCATTTGTCACAAGGTCATAAAGGACTGACTTCTTAGGTGTGTCATCATTAGAGATGTCACTTTCATCACCTGAAGAAGAATAAGAAGAAGAGACATAGTTGTGATTTGGAAGACTTCTTTGTTGATTATTAGGAAAACATGGGGCTGTTAGGTCATTGACTAGATTCTTGGATACAAGCCAAAATATAGCACGAAGCATATGAATTTCCTAGAATTCTAATATTGATACATTCACAAAATGATCAAAGTAATAATAAAACAATAAACCATAATATTGTTAAACATCAAACCTCGTGAATATTCTTAAGCAGGAAAAAGAACTTCATCGAATAAATTCGATGCATAAGAGTTTTTTGTCGTTATTATTGGGAATGTATATCACCAAATGAAATGTAACTATAAAAAAAAGCACCGACAATGAAATACTCACTCTTGTTAATTCAATCGAAATATATTTGCTTTAAGGGAAATTTGACATCACAAAATGAAAACGTGTGTGATTTTCTAAAAATGTGAGCACAAAAATTTTGCCCCCAAATACATATTTGTTTTAGGGCTCCTATTATTATTATTATTATTATTATTATTATTACATTTGACCAACATTTATATATCTTAGACCTACACAATTCAAATTCAACTATTTTTTACGATACTACTGACATATAGAAGAATATCATCAAAAGTGGCCCAAGAAAACAAACCTCGCAACTAGCAAAACAATCAATGGCATATACCTTTTCTGATTTAGGATTTACGCTGACACCTGAAGATGAATTACCACACAATGCTCTCCAAGTAACCATTGGATCCCAACTCAATCTTGTCCCTTCTTTGAGTACGTCAATTACAATAATAGATTCACCATTCCTCCAACACTTTTGGAATTTAAAATTCTGCAAACCATAAAGATAATTCAGTGTTTCTTTTTTGACAAAAAATATAATTCAGTATGTACTATTGAAACCAAAATATGATGCTCCTTTTAAAAAATAATACAATTAAATCAAAGCACATTAGACAAATTATCATTTTTTCTAAATCATCAAATAAATTTAATAGAAACCTCTATCATGAGCACATGAAATGCCCAAGATAATGACTTAAATACAAGAAAAATAAAAAAATTAGGGAGACCATGAAACATGGCCCCAATAACACACTCACAATACAAGGATATGACGCATAATATCTAAGAAAACCCACAAGAATATCTCCTTAGCAACAAACCAAAGAGTGTAAATATGATCTATTACATTTTGATTGATTGATGAATACATACAAATATGTTAGAAGGGGTCAATGATTATTACAAAAATTATTTCCTGGGGACTCAATAAATCAAAGAAACTCTCAAGCAGCATGGAAAAAATACATTACAGCCAAAATGAATCTCAAATGGGAGTCAAATTATCATGATCGCATGCATTTTGATCAATTCATGAATATATGGGTTCAAAATATGTTACTAATTTTTTTTACAGTAAAATTCATATTTCATCAAGTGAGTTGTGTTAGACTATCACAAGTAATATGGTTCCCTCACATGAGACATGGCAACAAACAACAAATGAAAGATTTCAATTGAAACACATTCATTTGTACGCATGAAAACAAAAGAAAAAGGGAAGAAAGAATGAAATAATTAATCTAATTGAGAATTATTCTGAGTGAAAAAAGCATGTGGTTTGGAAAACAAAATGATGTGTTTATTGTACTATGAAATTAATAATATGAATGACTTATCATCATATAGCTATAGTTATTGTTTATATAGGATAATAGATATCATAAGAGATAAGCATGAAGACCAGAATTGAATAAATGACAAACTTTTATCAAAAAGGAAATAAGAAAAATTGGGTAACTCATACAATGTACTTTAAACAATGAATTGAATATAATCAATTAACTACCATAAAATATTGGTCAAAAATAAAGAATAGGATTTAAATGACTAACTACCAAAAGAATTTCATATAAAAACTTCCAAAAAAAAAGAATTAAATTCGATCAACGTATACAGTACTAATTCGTCAATTTGAAAAGGAAAAATATACGATTTTATGTTTTTGTTTTAACTTTATACCTTATGATATTTAATTTGTGTATTTATGACTTTGTTTTGTGGTGTATCAATGGATTTGACTGTTGACTTGACTCTTGACTAGAACAGCTGATTTTGCATTAAATAAAATCATTTCATCAATTTGAATTGAATGTAGCGAAAATGTTAGATTCCTGTTTTTTTTTTGTATCTACATCTACTTGTTACTTTGTAAAAGAGATAAATACAATTGTATTGTCTATTGATGAACTCTATGGACGGACACATTACTCTTCTACTTGTTTTTGTCTTTCTAATAAATAGACATTAAATCAAGGTCTATAAGTTGACCAAATTCAGACTTCAAATTTTTGAATCTCGAAATAAATAAATAAATAAATAATTTTTTCTTGTGATAATGACATAAAGATTTCATGTAGACAATTGTGAATGACTCACTTTCTGTTAGAATTGAGCTCTAATCAAAATAAATTTATGTTCGCTTAGATGTTACAACAAAGTTGAGACAATTAACCATGTATTCATGTGGTAGAAAAAAATTTGGTTTGTACAATTAATTCATTTAGAGTTTTGATGATAACAAAGTATTGAAGAACAGTTGGATATGCTAATATATGTTCATGTGCAAAAGACCATTGATTAAATTTTAACAAGGTCTGAACATGTATAAAGAGCATTAGAAGCACATGAGAAGCTAAAAGACTATGGTAGAAAATCTAAAGAAAGGTCAACTAGAAGTCAACGCCTTGGATAAGAAGAAATGAAGTCACTCAGAATAAGAGCATCAGACTGTGAAGACCTCCAGACTCTAAAGAACGATGTATGAGCTGATAGGTTTTTGCCTATGTTGCTTGTTTTTACTTCAGATGCCATTTTTACAATTCATAATAATATTTGATTCACATATCCGAAAATAGTTCTTCTGATTCATGATTCGAAAACCTCGACTACGCCAATTTGTTAATTAATGAATAGACAAAAGAAGATATGCATAGATCTTGGGTGGATCAACTACATAGAAAAAGATCTTGAACGGATCGACTATAGAAAAAAGATCTTGAGTGGATTGATATACAATTCCAAGAATAATTAAAAAATAATAATATCTTGTGCGTTGAATTTCCTTAAGAAAGTGTTTTTGTCTGCGTAAGTATATTGATAAAATTTGATGTTTAATTGTATTATGGTTTATTGTTTAATTATTTCTTTGATCCCTTTTTGAATGTAATAGGTACTAGATTTCTAGGAAAATCATAATCATCGTGCTATATTTTGGCTTGCACCCAAGAATCTATTCGATGACCTAAGATGCTCAAGTTTTTCAATAATCAACAAAGAAGTCTTTCATATCACAAATATGTTTCTTCTTCTTATTCATCAAGTGTTGAAATTGACCTATGTAATGATGACACCTAAGAATTCATTCCTTTATGACCTAGTGACAAATGGAGACAATTAATATAAACTTACCCCGGATCCTCTCTGGTGTATACCTCCAAGTTTAGATCCTATAGTTTGTTAGTAGTTGGTGTGTTCATTGTTCAATGTAATTCCTGTTCTAAATAGAGGTTAATTCCAACAAAGAAAAAATATGAAGAAATACATGAACAAATTTTTCAAAATTCTTTTGTTTGTTAAAAATCTTGGGAGTGGCGACACGATATATCTTGTGATGGTCAAGAGGATGTTCCTCAAGAAAAAATATCCCCTTGATCATCACAAGATATATCGCGTTACCATTCCCGAGCTTTATCACAAACAAAAGGATTTTGAATGATATGTTCACATATTTCTTCATATTTTTTCTTTGCTGGAATGAAGCTCCATTTAGTACAGAAATCACATTGAACACTGAACGCGCCAACTACTGGAAAAACTCTACGTGGTGAACTTGGAGGTAAACACCAAAGAGTATATGGGGTACGTTGATCCCCGACGTCTCCATTTGTCACAAGGTCATAAAGGACCGACCTCTTAGGTTTGTCATCATTAGAGAGGTTACTTTCATGACCTGAAGAAGAATAAGAAGAAGAGACATAGTTGTGATTTGGAAGACTTCTTTGTTGATTATTAGGAAAACATGGGGCTGTTAAGTCATTGACTAGATTCTTGGATACAAGCCAAAATATAGCACGAAGCATATGAATTTCCTAGAATTCTAATATTGATACATTCACAAAATGATCAAAGTAATAATAAAACAATAAACCATAATATTGTTAAACATCAAACCTCATGAATATTCTTAAGCAGGAAAAAGAACTTCATCGAATAAATTCGATGCATAAGAGTTTTTTGTCGTTATTATTGGGAATGTATATCACCAAATGAAATGTAACTATAAAAAAAAGCACCGACAATGAAATACTCACTCTTGTTAATTCAATCGAAATATATTTGCTTTAAGGGAAATTAGACATCACAAAATGAAAACGTGTGTGATTTTCTAGAAATGTGAGCACAAAAATTTTGCCCCCAAATACATATTTGTTTTAGAGCTCCTATTATTATTATTATTATTATTACATTTGACCAACATTTATATGTCTTAGACCTACACAATTCAAATTCAACTATTTTATACGATACTACTGACATATAGAAGAATATCATCAAAAGTGGCCCAAGAAAACAAACCTCGCAACTAGGAAAACAATCAATGGCATATACCTTTTCTGATTTAGGATTTACGCTGACTCCTGAAGATGAATTCCCACACAATGCTCTCCAAGTAACCATTGGATCCCAACTCAATCTTGTCCCTTCTTTGAGTACGTCAATTACAATAATAGATTCACCGTTCCTCCAACACTTTTGGAATTTAAAATTCTGCAAACCATAAAGATAATTCAGTGTTTCTTTTTTGACAAAAAATATAATTCAGTATGAACTAATGAAACCAAAATATGATGCTCCTTTTAAAAAATAATACAATTAAATCAAAGCACATTAGACAAATTATCATTTTTTCTAAATCATCAAATAAATTTAATAGAAACCTCTATCATGAGCACATGAAATGCCCAAGATAATGGCTTAAATACAAGAAAAATAAAAAAATTCAGGAGACCATGAAACATGGCCCCAATAACACACTCACAATACAAGGATATGACGCATAATATCTAAGAAAACCCACATGAATATCTCCTTAGCAACAAACCAAAGAGTGTATTTATGATCTATTACATTTTGATTGATTGATGATTACATACAAGTATGTTAGAAGGGGTCAATGTTTATTACAAAAATTATTTCCTGGGGACTCAATAAATCAAAGAAACTCTAAAGCAGCATGGAAAAAAATACATTACAGCCAAAATGAATCTCAAATGGTAGTCAAATTATAATGATCGCATGCATTTTGATCAATTCATGAATATATGGGTTCAAAATATGTTACTAATTTTTTTACAGTAAAATTCATATTTCATCAAGTGAGTTGTGTTAGACTATCACAAGTAATATGGTTCCCTCACATGAGACATGGCAAAAAACAACAAATGAAAGATTTCAATTGAAACACATTCATCTATACGCATGAAAACAAAAGAAAAAGGGAAGAAAGAAAGAAATAATTAATCTAACTGAAAATTATTCTGAGTGAAAAAAGCATGTGGTTTGGAAAACAAAATGATGTGTTTATTGTACTATGAAATTAATAATATGAATGACTTATCATCATATAGCTATAGTTATTGTTTATATAGGATAATAGATATCATAAGAGATAAGCATGAAGGCCAGCATTGAATAAATGATAAACTTTTATCAAAAAGGAAATAAGAAAAATTGGGTAACTTGAATATAAAATCAATTAACTACCATAAAATATTGGTCAAAAATAAAGAATAGGATTTAAATGACTAACTACCAAAAGAATATCATATAAAGAATTCCAAAAAAAGATAATTAATTTCGATCAACGTATATGATTTAATATTTTTGTTTTAACTTTATACCTTATGATATTTAATTAGTGTATTTATGACTTTGTTTTGTGGTGGATCAATGATTTTGACTGTTGACTTGACTCTTGACTAGAACAGCTGATTTTGCTTTAAATAAAATCATTTCATCAATTTGAATTGAATGTAGCGAAAATGTTAGATTCCTGTTTTTTTTTTTTTTGTATCTACATCTATTTGTTACTTTGTAAAAGAGATAAATACAATTGTATTGTCTATTGATGAACTCTATGCACGGACACATTACTCTTCTACTTGTTTTTGTCTTTCTCATAAATAGACATTAAATCAAGGTCTATAAGTTGACCAAATTCAGACTTCAAATTTTTGAATCTGGAAATAAATAAAAAAATAATTTTTTCTTGTGATAATGACATAAATATTTCATCTAGGCAATTGTGAATGACTCACTTTCTGTTAGAAGTGAGCTCTATCAAAATGAATTTATGTTCGCTTAGATGTTACAACAAAGTTGAGACAATTAACCATGTGTTTAAGTGGTAGAAAAAAAATTTGGTTTGTACAATTAATTCCTTTAGAGTTTTGATTATAACAAAGTATTGAAGAACAGTTGGATATGCTAATATATGTTTATGTGCAAAAGACCATTGATTAAATTTTAACAAGGTTTGAACATGTATAAAGAGCATTACAAGCACATGAGAAGCTAAAAGACTATGGTAGAAGATCTAAAGAAAGGTCAACCAGAAGTCAACGCCTTAGATAAGAAGAAATGAAGTCACTCAGAATCTAAAGATATGCATCAGAATAAGAGCGTCAGACTGTGAAGACCTCCAGACTCTAAAGAACGATGTCTCAGCTTATAGGTTTTTGCCTATATTGCTTGTTTTTACTTCAGATGCCATTTTTACAATTCATAATAATATTTGATTCACAAGTCCGAAAATAGTTCTTCTGATTCATGATTCGAAAACCTCGACACTCCAATTTGTTAATTAATGAATAGTCAAATGAAGATATGCATAGATCTTGGGTGGATCAACTACATAGAAAAAGATCTTGAACGGATCGACTATAGAAAAAAGATCTTGAGTAAATTGATATACAATCCCAAGAATAATTAAAAAATAATAATATCTTGTGCGTTGAATTTCCTTAAGAAAGTGTTTTTGCTGCTTAAGTATATTGATAAAATTTGATGTTTAATTGTATTATGGTTTATTGTTTAATTATTTCTTTGATCCCTTTTTGAATGTAATAGGTACTAGATTTCTAGGAAAATCATATGCATCGTGCTATATTTTGGCTTGCACCAAAGAATCTATTCGATGACCTAAGATGCTTAAGTTTTCCAATAATCAACAAAGAAGTCTTTCATATCACAAATATGTTTCTTCTTCTTCTTCTTATTCATTATGTGATGAAATTGAGCTATGTAAAGTTGACACCTAAGAATTCATTCCTTTATGACCTTGTGACAAATGGAGACAATTAATATAAACTTACCCCGGATCCTCTCTGGTGTATACCTCCAAGTTTAGATCCTATAATTTGCTAGTAGTTGGTGTGTTCATTGTTCAATGTAATTCCTGTTCTAAATAGAGGTTAATTCCAACAAAGAAAAAATATGAAGAAATACATGAACAAATTTTTCAAAATTTTTTGTTTGTTAAAAATCTTGGGAGTGGCGACACGATATATCTTGTGATGGTCAAGAGGATGTTTCTCAAGAAAAAAAATATCCCCTTGATCATCACAAGATATATCGCGTTACCATTCCCGAGCTTTATCACAAACAAAAGGATTTTGAATGATATGTTCACGTATTTCTTCATATTTTTTCTTTGCTAGAATGAACCTCCATTTAGTACAGAAATCACATTGAACACTGAACGCGTCAACTACTGGAAAAACTCTAGGCAGTGAACTTGGAGGTAAACACCAAAGAGTATATGGGGTAAGTTGATCCCAGTCTTCTCCATTTGTCACAAGGTCATAAAGGACTGACTTCTTAGGTGTGTCATCATTAGAGAGGTCACTTTCATCACCTGAAGAAGAATAAGAAGAAGAGACATAGTTGTGATTTGGAAGACTTCTTTGTTGATTATTAGGAAAACATGGGTCTGTTAGGTCATTGACTAGATTCTTGGATACAAGCCAAAATATAGCACGAAGCATATGAATTTCCTAGAATTCTAATATTGATACATTCACAAAATGATCAAAGTAATAATAAAACAATAAACCATAATATTGTTAAACATCAAACCTCATGAATATTCTTAAGCAGGAAAAAGAACTTCATCGATTAAATTCGATGCATAAGAGTTTTTTGTCGTTATTATTGGGAATGTATATCACTAAATGAAATGTAACTATAAAAAAAGCACCGACAATCAAATACTCACTCTTGTTAATTTAATCGAAATATATTTGCTTTAAGGGAAATTGGACTTCACAAAATGAATAGATGTGTGATTTTCTAGAAATGTGAGCACAAAATTTTTCCCCCCAAATACATATTTGTTTTAGGGCTCCTATTATTATTATTATTACATTTGACCAACATTTATATGTCTTAGACCTACACAATTCAAATTCAACTATTTTATACGATACTACTGACAAATAGAAGAATATCATCAAAAGTGGCCCAAGAAAACAAACCTCGCAACTAGCAAAACAATCAATGGCATATACCTTTTCTAATTTAGGATTTACGCTGACACCTGAAGATGAATTCCCACACAATGCTCACCAAGTAACCATTGGATCCCAACTCAATCTTGTCCCTTCTTTGAGTACGTCAATTACAATAATAGATTCACCGTTCCTCCAACACTTTTGGAATTTAAAATTCTGCAAACCATAAAGATAATTCAGTGTTTCTTTTTTGACAAAAAATATAATTCAGTATGTACTATTGAAACCAAAATATGATGCTCCTTGTAAAAAATAATACAATTAAATCAAAGCACATTAGACAAATTATCATTTTTTCTAAATCATCAAATAAATTTAATAGAAACCTCTATCATGAGCACATGAAATGCCCAAGATAATGGCTTAAATACAAGAAAAATAAAAAAATTCAGGAGACCATGAAACATGGCCCCAATAACACACTCACAATACAAGGATATGACGCATAATCTTTATCTTTATTATATATATTTGCACTATTTTTTTTTAATAGTACACGTGACATCCTATTAGTGAAAGAATTAGTGAAAGATTCATAATTGCATTTAATGTTTTCTTTCATCTACACACCAATAGGGATGGCAATTGGACCCAAACCCAATGGATACCCGCAAAAAATACCCACAATGGATAGGGTAAAACCCCGCTTTTATGGGTTCGGGCACGGGTTCGGGTAATACCCACAAAATTAAATGGGTATGGGCACGGGTAAGGGTACTATACTGCCCAGACCCGTAGACCCGCATATACATATTTATATAATATCATCAATTATTTATTTATTTTTTATGTATACTTAATTAATTTATTGTTAAACATCAAACCTCATGAATATTCTTATGCAGGAAAAAGAACTTCATCGAATAAATTCGATGCATAAGAGTTTTATGTCGTTATTATTGAGAATGTATATCACCAAATGAAATGTAACTATAAAAAAAAAAGCACCGACAATGAAATAATCACTCTTGTTAATTCAATCGAAATATATTTGCTTTAAGGGAAATTAGA
This sequence comes from Medicago truncatula, assembly GCF_003473485.1. Lineage (NCBI taxonomy): Eukaryota > Viridiplantae > Streptophyta > Magnoliopsida > Fabales > Fabaceae > Medicago > Medicago truncatula. The sequence goes on along the minus strand of NC_053044.1, from coordinate 15,274,643 downwards.
CATCACAAAATGAAAACGTGTGTGATTTTCTAGAAATGTGAGCACAAAAATTTTGCCCTCAAATACATATTTGTTTTAGGGCTCCTATTCTTCTTATTATTATTACATTTGACCAACATTTATATGTCTTAGACCTACACAATTCAAATTCAACTATTTTATACGTTACTACTGACATATAGAAGAATATCATCAAAAGTGGCCCAAGAAAACAAACCTCGCAACTAGCAAAACAATCAATGGTATATACCTTTTCTGATTTACGATTTACGCTGACACCTGAAGATGAATTCCCACACAATGCTCTCCAAGTAACCATTGGATCCCAACTCAATCTTGTCCCTTCTTTGAGTACGTCAATTACAATAATAGATTCACCATTCCTCCAACACTTTTGGAATTTAAAATTCTGCAAACCATAAAGAAAATTCAATGTTTCTTTTTGGACAAAAAATATAATTCAGTATGTACTATTGAAACCAAAATATGATGCTCCTTTTAAAAAATAATACAATTAAATCAAAGCACATTAGACAAATTATTATTTTTTCTAAATCATCAAATAAATTTAATAGAAACCTCTATCATGAGCACATGAAATGCCCAAGATAATGGCTTAAATACAAGAAAAATAAAAAAATTCAGCAGACCATGAAACATGGCCCCAATAACACACTCACAATACAAGGATATGACGCATATTATCTAAGAAAACCCACATGAATATCTCCTTAGCTACAAACCAAAGAGTGTATTTCTGATCTATTACATTTTGATTGATTGATGAATACATACAAGTATGTTCGAAGGGGTCAATGATTATTACAAAAATGATTTCCAGGGGACTCAATAAATCAAAGAAACTCTAAAGCATCATGGAAAAAATACATTACAGCCAAAATGAATCTCAAATGGGAGTCAAATTATCATGATCGCATGCATTTTGATCAATTCATGAATATATGGGTTCAAAATATGTTACTAATTTTTTTTATAGTAAAATTCATATTTCATCAAGTGAGTTGTGTTAGACTATCACAAGTAATATAGTTCCCTCACATGAGACATGGCAACAAACAACAAATGAAAGATTTCAATTGAAACACATTCATCTGTACGCATGAAAACAAAAGAAAAAGGGAAGAAAGAAAGAAATAATTAATCTAACTGAGAATTATCCTGAGTAAAAAAAGCATGTGGTTTGGAAAACAAAATGATGTGTTTATTGTACTATGAAATTAATAATATGAATGACTTATCATCATATAGCCATAGTTATTGTTTATATAGGATAATAGATATCATAAGAGATAAGCATGAAGGCCAAAATTGAATAAATGACAAACTATTATCAAAAAGGAAATAAGAAAAATTGGGTAACTCATACAATGTACTTTAAACGATGAATTGAATATAATCAATTAACTACCATAAAATATTGGTCAAAAATAAAGAATAGGATTTAAATGACTAACTACCAAAAGAATTTCATATAAAGAATTCCAAAAAAAAAAGAATTAATTTCGATCAACGTATACAGTACTGATTGGTCAATTTGAAAAGGAAAAATATATGATATTTAATTAGTGTATTTCTGACTTTGTTTTGTGGTGTATCAATGGTTTTGACTGTTGACTTGACTCTTGACTAGAACAGCTGATTTTGCATTAAATAAAATGATTTCATCAATTTGAATTGAATGTAGCGAAAATGTTAGATTACTGTTTTTTTTTTGTATCTACATCTGTTTGTTACTTTGTAAAAGAGATAAATACAATTGTATTGTCTATTGATGAACTCTATGCACGGACACATTACTCTTCTACTTGTTTTTGTCTTTCTCATAAATAGACATTAAATCAAGGTCTATAAGTTGACCAAATTCATACTTCAAATTTTTGAATCTCGAAATAAATAAAAAAATAATTTTTTCTTGTGATAATGACATAAATATTTCATCTAGGCAATATTGAATGACTCACTTTCTGTTAGAAGTGAGCTCTATCAAAATGAATTTATGTTCGCTTAGATGTTACAACAAAGTTGAGACAATTAACCATGTGTTCATGTGGTAGAAAAAAATTTGGTTTGTACAATTAATTCCTTTAGAGTTTTGATGATAACAAAGTATTGAAGAACAGTTGGATATGCTAATATATGTTCATGTGCAAAAGACCATTGATTAAATTTTAACAAGGTTTGAACATGTAAAAAGAGCATTAGAAGCACATGAGAAGCTAAAAGACTATGGTAGAAGATCTAAAGAAAGGTCAACCAGAAGTCAACGCCTTGGATAAGAAGAAATGAAGTCACTCAGAATCTAAAGATATGCATCAGAATAAGAGCGTCAGACTGTGAAGACCTCCAGACTCTAAAGAACGATGTATCAGCTTATAGGTTTTTGCCTATGTTGCTTGTTTTTACTTCAGATGCCATTTTTACAATTCATAATAATATTTGATTCACAAGTCCGAAAATAGTTCTTTTGATTCATGATTCGAAAACCTCGACACTCCAATTTGTTAATTAATGAATAGTCTAAAGAAGATATGCATAGATCTTGGGTGGATCAACTACATAGAAAAAGATCTTGAACGGATCGACTATAGAAAAAAGATCTTGAGTACATTGATATACAATCCCAAGAATAATTAAAAAATAATAATATCTTGTGCGTTGAATTTCCTTAAGAAAGTGTTTTTGCTGCTTAAGTATATTGATAAAATTTGATGTTTAATTGTATTATGGTTTATTGTTTAATTATTTCTTTGATCCCTTTTTGAATGTAATAGGTACTAGATTTCTAGGAAAATCATATGCATCGTGCTATATTTTGGCTTGCACCCAAGAATCTATTCGATGGCCTAAGATGCTCAAGTTTTCCAATAATCAACAAAGAAGTCTTTCATATCACAAATATGTTTCTTCTTCTTCTTCTTCTTATTCATCAAGTGATGAAATTGACCTATGTAATGATGACACCTAAGAATTCAGTCCTTTATGACCATGTGACAAATGGAGACAATTAATATAAACTTAGCCCGGATCCTCTCTGGTGTATACCTCCAAGTTTAGATCCTATAGTTTGCTAGTAGTTGGTGTGTTCATTGTTCAATTTAATTCCTGTTCTAAATAGAGGTTAATTCCAACAATGAAAAAATATGAAGAAATACATGAACAAATTTTTCAAAATTCTTTTGTTTGTTAAAAATCTTGGATGTTCCAGAGGATGCTTCTCAAGAAAAAAATATCCCCTTGATCATCACAAGATATATCGCGTTACTATTCCCGAGCTTTATCACAAACAAAAGGATTTTGAATGATATGTTCACGTATTTCTTCATATTTTTTCTTTGCTAGAATGAACCTCCATTTAGTACAGAAATCACATTGAACACTGAAAGCGCCAACTACTGGAAAAACTCTAGGTAGTGAACTTGGAGGTAAACACCAAAGAGTATATGGGGTAAGTTGATCCCAGACGTCTCCATTTGTCACAAGGTCATAAAGGACTGACATCTTAGGTATGTCATCATTAGAGAGGTCACTTTAATCACCTGAAGAAGAATAAGAAGAAGAGACATAGTTGTGATTTGGAAGACTTCTTTGTTGATTATTTGGAAAACATGGGGCTGTTAGGTCATTGACTAGATTCTTGGATACATGCCAAAATATAGCACGAAGCATATGAATTTCCTAGAATTCTAATATTGATACATTCACAAAATGATCAAAGTAATAATAAAACAATAAACCATAATATTGTTAAACATCAAACCTCATGAATATTCTTAAGCAGGAAAAAGAACTTCATCGAATAAATTCGATGCATAAGAGTTTTTTGTCATTATTATTGGGAATGTATATCACCAAATGAAATGTAATTATAAAAAAAAGCACCGACAATGAAATACTCACTCTTGTTAATTCAATCGAAATATATTTGCTTTAAGGGGAATTAGACATCACAAAATGAATACGTGTGTGATTTTCTAGAAATGTGAGCACAAAAATTTTGCCCCCAAATACATATTTGTTTTAGGGCTCCTGTTATTATTATTATTACATTTGACCAACATTTATATGTCTTAGAAGAATATCATCAAAAGTGGCCCAAGAAAACAAACCTCGCAACTAGCAAAACAATCAATGGCATATACCTTTTCTGATTTAGGATTTACGCTGACACCTGAAGATGAATTCCCACACAATGCTCTCCAAGTAACCATTGGATCCCAACTCAATCTTGTCCCTTCTTTGAGTACGTCAATCACAATAATAGATTCACCGTTCCTCCAACACTTTTGGAATTTAAAATTCCTCAAACCATAAAGATAATTCAGTGTTTCTTTTTGGACAAAAAATATAATTCAGTATGTACTATTGAAACCAAAATATAATGCTCCTTTTAAAAAATAATACAATTAAATCAAAGCACATTAGACAAATTATCATTTTTTCTAAATCATCAAATAAATTTAATAGAAACCTGTATGATGAGCACATGAAATGCCCTAGATAATGGCTTAAATACAAGAAAAATAAAAAAATTCAGGAGACCATGAAACATGGCCCCAATAACACACTCACAATACAAGGATATGACACATAATATCTAAGAAAACCCACATGAATATCTCCTTAGCAACAAACCAAAGAGTGTATTTATAATCTATTACATTTTGATTGATTGATGAATACATACAAGTATGTTAGAAGGCGTCAATGATTATTACAAAATTGATTTCTAGGGGACTCAATAAATCAAAGAAACTCTAAAGCATCATGGAAAAAATACATTACAGCCAAAATGAATCTCAAATGGGAGTCAAATTATCATGATCGCATGCATTTTGATCAATTCATGAATATATGGGTTCAAAATATGTTACTAATTTTTTTTACAGTAAAATTCATATTTCATCAAGTGAGTTGTGTTAGACTATCACAAGTAATATGGTTCCCTCACATGAGACATGGCAACAAACAACAAATGAAAGATTTCGAATGAAAGCTCAATGAAATGCTATGCATAGACTCTTAACAACAAAACACCGTAATCATCGTAATCAACATATCATCATTTATCCAATAATTTGGAGCTAAACCTCATCATTTCATCATATATATAGACATCATGCACTTAGTTAAATAACAGCAGTAGCACAGTCAAGTCACACAACATCAGAGAGATATCAATATATCAATTGCAATTCACAACATAACAATATTAATGAGAAGCATCAACAACTTAAACATCAAACATCTTCCACATAAGGCATATAAATATTTCACATAACCAACAACAGCAACATAGGCGACACATAAACATCTCAGGATATAACAATATCAAATGATAATCAACAACAACTCATGCAACTTAGTTAAATAACAATAGCAGCATAATCAGATCATATCAACAGCTTAATATCAATTCATTTTCAACAACTTCCTAATCATTCAATAAATCACATTATAAACACCTAGCATTTCAATATAGCTTCACAATTCACAATCATTATCTTTAATAGGTCACACTATGTACCTAAAGTTCATTTCTAACCAATCCAAGCAACTCAAGTCTCACAATGCACTAAAACACTCAATTCTGGAAGTGCTCGCGAGGCGAGAGCATCTGCTCGCCGTGGCGAGTACAAGCCAACTTTCCAACTAAGGTTGTTCTAGGTTCAATCTCGTCTCCATTCGTTCCCTAATCATTAGTAGGTATGTTCAGGCACTCAAGGTCCAACTAAAAAGTCGAAATTACAAAATCCAACATGCTCTCTGCCTTAGCTCGCTATGGCGAGTAAGGTTGCTCGCTATGGCGAGCAATACCAAAAGAACTCGCGAGGCGAGGTTCATAGCTCGCCGTGGCGAGCGATGAATGTCACTACGGCCAGGCTTCATATTTTCACAAAAATCCGACGATTCACATGGTTCTAAGCCTAGTATCGATTCCAAAGGTTGTCCTAAACATTATCTAAGGTCAAGGAACACTTTCTACACCAATCTAATCAATTCCTACCATTTAATCATCAATTTTAGGGATTTGACCTAGTTTTTGTTTTCTCCAATTCAATCCTTTCTCAAGGTTTTAAGCCTAATTTCGATTCCTTAATTCATCTTAATCATTATCTAAGGTCTAAGGACAGTTTCTACATCTTTTTAACAAGTTTCCACCGTTTATTTATTAATTCTATAATTTTAACCTACTTTTCAATTCCTCACAAACTCATCCTACATCATGTTAAACCTAACCTTTGATTCACATACTTAATAGAATTGCAAAGTTAGTCTCACCCTTACCTTAATACACAAAATCGCAGCCCTCCTCTTGGTGTTTCCTCTTCTCTTGACTTTTTCTCCCTTTTCTCCAAAAGCAGTCGTACGTACGTTATGTTTTTCTAAACTAGGTCTCTCCTATTTATATAAATCTTTAACCTACTTATTTTTCTCTTAAATCCAAATATTAATATTCTATCCCAATATATATATAAAATATTTCTATAACAATAATAAATAACAAATATATCTCTATAACATATATATATATATATATATATATATATATATATATTTCCATAACAAATCATTTATATTTCCATAGCAAATGACATATATTTCTACAACAAATCATACATATTTCTATAATAAATAACATTTATTTCTATAACAAATCACATTTATTTCTGCAACAAATCATATATATTTCTATAACAAATAACATTTATATTTCTAAACCAAATAACATATATTCATTTTCTAAATCAAATAACATATGTATTTCTAAATCAAATAACATATATATATTTCTAAATTAAATAACATATATATTTCTAAATCAAATAACATATATATTATACTAATAAATACCAACATATATCATAACAAAATATCACTCATCAAAATAAATCATATAAATCATACAAATCATATAAGTATATTCTAAACTCATTAAAAATAATCAAATAATTAGAGAGGGCGTTACAGGAACCGCTTTCCTAGCTTTATGTCTACGCTTTACTTTTATGCTTATTTATTGAAAAAGAGAGTTTATTTAGGTTAAGGATTTGGAAAGAAAGTGTATGAGATTTCATTTTATTGGACTTGGAGAGGTTTTGACCTCTTGCCTACATACCCTTTTGAGGGATCAAAATTCCATGTAGTTCTCTTCCAAAAGTATTTTTGGTGTGTTTCAATTGATTTTAGTTTTTGAAAATGGTTTTGAAGAAGAGAAAGAGGCCGTAAAGGCATGAGAGGAAAAGATAGTGAATTGTTGGTTCAATTATTAACAAAAAATGTCTAAGTAGAAATTAAGATTCATTTGAATTTGATTAAGAAAATAAAGGAAAATACAATGGAGTTTTGACTCCAAGGTTTATTATGAAAGATTTGAGTAATGGAATTAATTTGCTTTGAAAAATGAACATTTTCTAAGTATTACGCTTCCTAAACGTACATCTAAGCGGTAAACATACAACGTGTGTGCGTGTCGGTGCTTGTGTCGGTGTACATCATTATAGAGAGTCCATTGTGCTTTACACTTTTCCCTAGTTTACATGCTATGGTCTTGCAAGAAATTAAAAGGAAATTAAACTACCTAGAACTATTACATGTCCACTTAACATAAAAAATGAATAGGAATGAAATGATGAAATGCTATAAAATGGATGAGACATAGAACAAAAAATGGTTAGTAAAATAAGGCATGAAAATATGGCAAAGAGAGCAAATGAAGGAATATAGGGTAAACGGTAAAATAACGACAATAACCACAATACAAAGAGAAATGCAATACTTGCAAGGCAAGAAATTAACAAATCATGTTGAAAACAGCGAAACACACACACAAACAGTGGCATTCTCATCATGAAATTACACATCGAACATTCACACCATAAACTAAGATATCACGAACGAAAAAAACGAGAAATGGCATGAAATTCAACTAAAGAAAGAAAAGTAATCAAGAAAGCAACACATATATTTTTATCAATTTTATAACATGTAAAACATCACAAAAAAGTCAAAAATGTATCAAGGAACACATAGAAATTTTTAGGAATTTTTACGAGAAAATTAGAACGAACAGTGGTTCAAACAGCAAGAAAGCATGGTGTGAATAGCAAGAAAATAGCAAAAACGCAGCAAAACCAAAGGGAACAAGCCCAAGCCCAAGCCTAAGGGGTCCGGACGCACAGGAACCACAGGATTGATCCAGGGGATCAAACCCTAAATCAAACGGCCAGGATTGAAGGGAAATGGACCGGTCTTGGACCAGTCCGGTTCACTGGCCTATAAAAGGAGGGGAGCACCGGTTTATTCATTTGCATTTGTTCTTTCTCTCTCTAACTTCTCACTTCTCTCATCTCTCTCTAACTTCCTCCGCCGGATTCATGGATGAACGGCCGGGGAAGATGAAGATCTGGCCGGAACCTTCATAGGTCCGCCGGAATCTTCATCTTCTCCGGTGAGATCTCCAGTTTCCGGCAACCTCTAACCTCACCAGAACTTCAAGATTTTTACGTCTTTCTACTCGCCTTTAAACCCTAAACACGAATCTAACACTGATTTTCGCAAACAAGGCTTGAAACAACGTAGATCTAGAATTTTCATACGGTTTTGAAAATTATTTTTAGGTTTTTTTAACTTTTTGAATGAAACCGTTCAAACTCCTACAGATCTACATAGTTTCGTCTTTGTTACTGTTCTTGAGAAAGAAAGATGAAGTTTGAGTTTTACCTGAGTTTTTTAATCGGAGATTTTACGAGATTCTTCGGAAAAACTTGATTCTTGGCTCTGCTTTGTTGATTTTGCTTGGGAACCGAAAATAAATCGGTGTCTTCACCGGTTCACTTTCTTTATCTTCTTCGTCGGTTTGAAACTCTTCTTCTTTTCCTCTTCTTTTCCCTGTGATCGGTGCTTGAGTTTCTCACCTCCGGTGAGGAATTTGCGCCTTGAATTGCAGGGATTTCAGTTCAGTGATGAAGATTCATCCATGAATCTCTGAGAATTGATGCAATCTCAGTGAATTTGTTGATGAAATTTGGTTCTGGAAATCAGGGTTTGTGAATTGTTCTTGGTGGATTTTCTGTTTTGATCCTAACTGCCAAGAGAGAGAGATTTTTCACGTGTTTGTGATGTGGCACTGGTTGAATGGGTCTCTGTGGATTTCTCTTACACTGTGCACTATTTATAAGCTGCCACTTGTACTTGAGATCCAATGAAATGGTGACACCTGGACTTGTATGAACATGGCTCGGCCTTGGACTTGTTGTGACCTAAGGACCTTTCTACAAAAAAGTAAAATTGAGGACTAAACTGCAATTAATAATAATGGACTAGAATGCAATTTTTTTAAAAAGCTTTGGACTAAAGTGCAATTCTGGGAACTTGCTTGAGGGACCAGAATGCAATTAAAAATAAAATGGAATTAAAATTGGTAAATTGGCAAAAAAAAGTAAAGTGAAACCTAAAATAAAACCAACAAAAGGACTAAAACGAACCAATTACAACAATGAGGTATTTTAAAATACCTCTCTGTCGAAATTTGGATAGGAAAAGACTAAAATGACCCCAGGGACTAAACTGACCCAGACAGACTCAGATGCAATTTTGAAATGGTTTTTAAACAAAGACTCAACAGTGATTTGTAAAACAAGTTGAAAAGACTCGGAGACAAACACAGGACTAAAATGGGTTCCACTGCAGGAAATGACCAAAATACCCTTTTCGTATGATTTTTGAAATAACATGCAAGAAAAGCAATGCAATGATTCAGAGAGTTTTCAAATGACTTGTAATGTAAGAAAGACTTTTGGATGATCTTATGCAAGAAAAACACAGGCAAAATCATGATTTGCAAATACCTTGAGGCAGAGACAGTAAAATATACAGATGAAAATAAAGTGAAGATTCAAAGTAAAACAATAGTAAATTGACAATTATCAGTGGTAGAAAAGAAATTTGAACTAGTATTTTTAGGTCCAAAATAAGGGTATAACACTCGACAATGCCAATTTGTTAATTACAGAATAGACAAAAGAAGATATGCATAGATCTTGGGTGGATCAACTACATAGAAAAAGATCTTGAACGGATCAACTATAGAAAAAAGATCTTGAGTAGATTGATATACAATCCCAAGAATAATAAAAAAAATAATAATATCTTGTGCGTTGAATTTCATTAAGAAAGTGTTTTTGTCTGCTTAAGTATATTGATAAAATTTGATGTTTAATTGTATTATGGTTTATTGTTTAATTATTTCTTTGATCCCTTTTTGAATGTAGTAGGTACTAGATTTCTAGGAAAATCATATGCATCGTGCTATATTTTGGCTTGCACCCAAGAATCTATTCGATGATCTAAGATGTTCAATTTTTCCAATAATCAACATAGAAGTCTTTCATATCACAAATATGTTGCTTCTTCTTCTTCATATTCATCAAGTGATGAAATTGACCTATGTAATCATGACACCTAAGAATTCATTCGTTTATGACCTTGTGACAAATGGAGACAATTAATATAAACTTACCCCGGATCCTCTCTGGTGTATACCTCCAAGTTTAGATCCTATAGTTTGCTAGTAGTTGGTGTGTTCATTGTTCAATGTAATTCCTGTTCTAAATAGAGGTTAATTCCAACAAAGAAAAAATATGAAGAAATACATGAACAAATTTTTCAAAATTCTTTTGTTTGTTAAAAATCTTGGGAGTGTCGACACGATATATCTTGTGATGGTCAAGAGGATGTTTCTCAAGAAAAAATATCCCCTTGATCATCACATGATATATCGCGTTACCATTCCCGAGCTTTATCACAAACAAAAGGATTTTGAATGATATGTTCACGTATTTCTTCATATTTTTTTCTTTGTTGGAATGAACCTCCATTTAGTACAAAAATCATATTGAACACTGAACGCGCCAACTACTGGAAAAAATCTAGGTGGTGAACTTGGAGGTAAACACCAAAGAGTATATGGGGTAAGTTGATCCCCGACTGTCTCCATTTGTCACAAGGTCATAAAGGACTGACTTCTTAGGTGTGTCATCATTAGAGAGGTCACTTTCATAACCTGAAGAAGAATAAGAAGAAGTGACATAGTTGTGATTTGGAAGACTTCTTTGTTGATTATTAGGAAAATATGGGGCTGTTAGGTCATTGACTAGATTCTTGGATACAAGCCAAAATATAGCACGAAGCATATGAATTTCCGAGAATTCTAATATTGATACATTCACAAAATGATCAAAGTAATAATAAAACAATAAACCATAGTATTATTAATCATTGAACCTCATGAATATTCTTAAGCAGGAAGAAGAACTTCATCGAATAAATTCGATGCATAAGAGTTTTTTGTCATTATTATTGGGAATGTATCTCACCAAATGAAATGTAACTATAAAAAAAAGCCTATGTTGCTTGTTTTTACTTCAGATGCCATTTTTAAAATTCATAATAATATTTGATTCAGAATCATGAATCAGAATAACTATTTTTTTTGCCTATGTTGCTTGTTTTTACTTCAAATGCCATTTTTACAATTCATAATAATATTTAATTCACAAGTCCAAAAATAGTTCTTCTAATTCATGATTCGAAAACCTCGACAACGCCAATTTGTTAATTACAGAATACACAAAAGAAGATATGCATAGATCTTGGGTGGATCAACTACATAGAAAAAGATCTTGAACGGATCGACTATAGAAAAAAGATCTTGAGTAGATTGATATACAATCCCAAGAATAATAAAAAAATAAATAATATCTTGTGCGTTGAATTTCATTAAGAAAGTGTTTTTGTCTGCTTAAGTATATTGATAAAATTTGATGTTTAATTGTATTATGGTTTATTGTTTAATTATTTCTTTGATCCCTTTTTGAATGTACTAGGTACTAGATTTCTAGGAAAATCATATGCATCGTGCTATATTTTTGCTTGCACCCAAGAATCTATTCGATGATCTAAGATGTTCAATTTTTCCAATAATCAACAAAGAAGTCTTTCATATCACAAATATGTTGCTTCTTCTTCTTCATATTCATCAAGTGATGAAATTGACCTATGTAATCATGACACCTAAGAATTCATTCGTTTACGACCTTGTGACAAATGGAGACAATTAATATAAACTTACCCCGGATCCTCTCTGGTGTATACCTCCAAGTTTAGATCCTATAGTTTGCTAGTAGTTGGTGTGTTCATTGTGCAATGTAATTCCTGTTCTAAATAGAGGTTAATTCCAACAAAGAAAAAATATGAACAAATACATGAACAAATTTTTCAAAATTCTTTTGTTTGTTAAAAATCTTGGGAGTGGCGACACGATATATCTTGTGATGGTCAAGAGGATGTTTCTCAAGAAAAAATATCCCTTGATCATCACATGATATATCGCGTTACCATTCCCGAGCTTTATCACAAACAAAAGGATTTTGAATGATATGTTCACGTATTTCTTCATATTTTTTTCTTTGTTGGAATGAACCTCCATTTAGTACAAAAATCATATTGAACACTGAATGCGCCAACTACTGGAAAAAATCTAGGTGGTGAACTTGGAGGTAAACACCAAAGAGTATATGGGGTAAGTTGATCCCCAACTGTCTCCATTTGTCACAAGGTCATAAAGGACTGACTTCTTAGGTGTGTCATCATTAGAGAGGTCACTTTCATAACCTGAAGAAGAATAAGAAGAAGTGACATAGTTGTGATTTGGAAGACTTCTTTGTTGATTATTAGGAAAATATGGGGCTGTTAGGTCATTGACTAGATTCTTGGATACAAGCCAAAATATAGCACGAAGCATATGAATTTCCTAGAATTCTAATATTGATACATTCACAAAATGATCAAAGTAATAATAAAACAATAAACCATAATATTATTAATCATTGAACCTCATGAATATTCTTAAGCAGGAAGAAGAACTTCATCGAATAAATTCGATGCATAAGAGTTTTTTGTCATTATTATTGGGAATGTATATCACCAAATGAAATGTAACTATAAAAAAAAGCCTATGTTGCTTGTTTTTACTTCAGATGCCATTTTTACAATTCATAATAATATTTGATTCAGAATCATGAATCAGAAGAACTATTTTTTTTGCCTATGTTGCTTGTTTTTACTTCAAATGCCATTTTTACAATTCATAATAATATTTGATTCACAAGTCCAAAAATAGTTCTTCTGATTCATGATTCGAAAACCTCGACAACGCCAATTTGTTAATTACAGAATACACAAAAGAAGATATGCATAGATCTTGGGTGGATCAACTACATAGAAAAAGATCTTGAACGGATCGACTATAGAAAAAAGATCTTGAGTAGATTGATATACAATCCCAAGAATAATAAAAAAATAAATAATATCTTGTGCGTTGAATTTCATTAAGAAAGTTTTTTGTCTGCTTAAGTATATTGATAAAATTTGATGTTTAATTGTATTATGGTTTATTGTTTAATTATTTCTTTGATCCCTTTTTGAATGTACTAGGTACTAGATTTCTAGGAAAATCATATGCATCGTGCTATATTTTGGCTTGCACCCAAGAATCTATTCGATGATCTAAGATGTTCAATTTTTCCAATAATCAACAAAGAAGTCTTTCATATCACAAATATGTTGCTTCTTCTTCTTCATATTCATCAAGTGATGAAATTGACCTATGTAATCATGACACCTAAGAATTCATTCGTTTACGACCTTGTGACAAATGGAGACAATTAATATAAACTTACCCCGGATCCTCTCTGGTGTATACCTCCAAGTTTAGATCCTATAGTTTACTATTAGTTGGTGTGTTCATTGTTCAATGTAATTCCTGTTCTAAATAGAGGTTAATTCCAACAAAGAAAAAATATGAACAAATACATGAACAAATTTTTCAAAATTCTTTTGTTTGTTAAAAATCTTGGGAGTGGCGACACGATATATCTTGTGATGGACAAGAGGATGTTTCTCAAGAAAAAAATATCCCCTTGATCATCACATGATATATCGCGTTACCATTCCCGAGCTTTATCACAAACAAAAGGATTTTGAATGATATGTTCACGTATTTCTTCATATTTTTTTCTTTGTTGGAATGAACCTCCATTTAGTACAAAAATCATATTGAACACTGAACGCGAAAACTACTGGAAAAAATCTAGGTGGTGAACTTGGAGGTAAACACCAAAGAGTATATGGGGTAAGTTGATCCCCGACTGTCTCCATTTGTCACAAGGTCATAAAGGACTGACTTCTTAGGTGTGTCATCATTAGAGAGGTCACTTTCATAACCTGAAGAAGAATAAGAAGAAGTGACATAGTTGTGATTTGGAAGACTACTTTGTTGATTATTAGGAAAACATGGGGCTGTTAGGTCATTGACTAGATTCTTGGATACAAGCCAAAATATAGCACGAAGCATATGAATTTCCTAGAATTCTAATATTGATACATTCACAAAATGATCAAAGTAATAATAAAACAATAAACCATAATATTATTAATCATTGAACCTCATGAATATTCTTAAGCAGGAAGAAGAACTTCATCGAATAAATTCGATGCATAAGAGTTTTTTGTCATTATTATTAGGAATGTATATCACCAAATGAAATGTAACTATAAAAAAAAGCCTATGTTGCTTGTTTTTACTTCAGATGCCATTTTTACAATTCATAATAATATTTGATTCAGAATCATGAATCAGTAGAACTATTTTTTTTGCCTATGTTGCTTGTTTTTACTTCAAATGCCATTTTTACAATTCATAATAATATTTGATTCACAAGTCCAAAAATAGTTCTTCTGATTCATGATTCGAAAACCTCGACAACGCCAATTTGTTAATTACAGAATACACAAAAGAAGATATGCATAGATCTTGGGTGGATCAACTACATAGAAAAAGATCTTGAACGGATCGACTATAGAAAAAAGATCTTGAGTAGATTGATATACAATCCCAAGAATAATAAAAAAATAAATAATATCTTGTGCGTTGAATTTCATTAAGAAAGTGTTTTTGTCTGCTTAAGTATATTGATAAAATTTGATGTTTAATTGTATTATGGTTTATTGTTTAATTATTTCTTTGATCCCTTTTTGAATGTACTAGGTACTATATTTCTAGGAAAATCATATGCATCGTGCTATATTTTGGCTTGCACCCAAGAATCTATTCGATGATCTAAGATATTCAATTTTTCCAATAATCAACAAAGAAGTCTTTCATATCACAAATATGTTGCTTCTTCTTCTTCATATTCATCAAGTGATGAAATTGACCTATGTAATCATGACACCTAAGAATTCATTCGTTTACGACCTTGTGACAAATGGAGACAATTAATATAAACTTACCCCGGATCCTCTCTGGTGTATACCTCCAAGTTTAGATCCTATAGTTTACTATTAGTTGGTGTGTTCATTGTTCAATGTAATTCCTGTTCTAAATAGAGGTTAATTCCAACAAAGAAAAAATATGAACAAATACATGAACAAATTTTTCAAAATTCTTTTGTTTGTTAAAAATCTTGGGAGTGGCGACACGATATATCTTGTGATGGTCAAGAGGATGTTTCTCAAGAAAAAATATTCCCTTGATCATCACATGATATATCGCGTTACCATTTCCGAGCTTTATCACAAACGAAAGGATTTTGAATGATATGTTCACGTATTTCTTCATATTTTTTTCTTTGTTGGAATGAACCTCCATTTAGTACAAAAGTCATATTGAACACTGAACGCGCCAACTACTGGAAAAAATCTAGGTGGTGAACTTGGAGGTAAACACCAAAGAGTATATGGGGTAAGTTGATCCCCGACTGTCTCCATTTGTCACAAGGTCATAAAGGACTGACTTCTTAGGTGTGTCATCATTAGAGAGGTCACTTTCATAACCTGAAGAAGAATAAGAAGAAGTGACATAGTTGTGATTTGGAAGACTTCTTTGTTGATTATTAGGAAAACATGGGGCTGTTAGGTCATTGACTAGATTCTTGGATACAAGCCAAAATATAGCACGAAGCATATGAATTTCCTAGAATTCTAATATTGATACATTCACAAAATGATCAAAGTAATAATAAAACAATAAACCATAATATTGTTAAACATCAAACCTCGTGAATATTCTTAAGCAGGAAAAAGAACTTCATCGAATAAATTCGATGCATAAGAGTTTTTTGTCATTATTATTGGGAATGTATATCACCAAATGAAATTTAACTATAAAAAAAAGCACCGACAATGAAATACTCACTCTTGTTAATTCAATCGAAATATATTTGCTTCAAGGGAAAATAGACATCACAAAAAAATTCTAGAAATGTGAACAAAAAAATTTTCCCCCCAAATACATATTTGTTTTAGGGCTCCTATTATTATTATTATTACATTTGACCAACATTTATATGTCTTAGACCTACACAATTCAAATTCAACTGTTTTATACGATACTACTAACATATGGAAGAATATCATCAAAAGTGGCCCAAGAAAACAAACCTCGCAACTAGCAAAACAGTCAATGTCATATACCTTTTCTGATTTAGGATTTACGCTGACACCTGAAGATGAATTCCCACACAATTCTCTCCAAGTAACCATTGGATCCCAACTCAATCTTGTCCCTTCTTTGAGTACGTCAATTACAATAATAGATTCACCTTTCCTACAACACTTTTGGAATTTAAAATTCTGCAAATCATAAAGATAATTCAGTGTTTCTTTTTTGACAAAAAATATAATTCAGTATGTACTATTGAAACCAAAATATGATGCTCCATTGAAAGAATAATACAATTAAATCAAAGCACATTAGACAAATTATCATTTTTTCTAAATCATCAAATAAATTTAATAGAAACCTCTATCATGAGCACATGAAATGCCCAACATAATGGCTTAAATACAAGAAAAATAAAAAAATTCAAGAGACAATGAAACATGGCCCCAATAACACACTCTCAATACAAGGATATGACGCACAATATCTAAGAAAACCCACAGGAATACCTCCTTAGCAACAAACCAAAGAGTGTATTTATGATCTATTACATTTTGATTGATTGATGAATACATACAAGTATGTTAGAAGGGGTCAATGATTATTACAAAAATTATTTCCTAGGGACTCAATAAATCAAAGAAACTCTAAAGCAGCATGGAAAAAATACATTACAGCCAAAATGAATCTCAAATGGGAGTCAAATTATCATGATCGCATGCATTTTGATCAATTCATGAATATATGGGTTCAAAATATGTTACTAATTCTTTTTACATTAAAATTCATGTTTCATCAAGTGAGTTGTGTTAGACTATCACACGTAATATGGTTCCCTCACATGAGACATGGCAACAAACAACAAATGAAAGATTTCAATTGAAACACATTCATCTATACGCATGAAAACAAAAGAAAAAGGGAAGATAGAAAGAAATAATTAATCTAACTGAAAATTATTCTGAGTGAAAAAAGCATGTGGTTTGGAAAACAAAATGATGTGTTTATTGTACTATGAATTTAATAATATGAATGACTTATCATCATATAGCTATAGTTATTGTTTATATAGGATAATAGATATCATAAGAGATAAGCATGAAGGCCAGAATTGAATAAATGACAAACTTTTATCAAAAAGGAAATAAGAAAAATTGGGTAACTCATACATTGTACTTTAAACAATAAATTCAATATAATCAATTAACTACCATAAAATATTGGTCAAAAATAAAGAATAGGATTTATATGACTAACTACCAAAAGAATTTCATACAAAAAATTCCAAAAAAAAGAATTAAATTCAATCAACGTATACAGTACTGATTGGTAAATTTGAAAAGGAAAAATATACGATTTTATATATTTTTTTTAACTTTATACCTTATGATATTTAATTAGTGTATTTATGACTTTGTTTTGTGGTGTATCAATGGATTTGACTGTTGACTTGACTCTTGACTAGAATAGCTGATTTTGCATTAAATAAAATCATTTCATCAATTTGAATTGAATGTAGCGAAAATGTTAGATTCCTGTTTTTTTATTGTATCTACATCTATTTGTTACTTTGTAAAAGAGATAAATACAATTGTATCGTCTATTGAGGAACTCTATGGACGGACACATTACTCTTCTACTTGCTTTTGTCTTTCTCATGAATAGACATTAAATCAAGGTCTATAAGTTGACCAAATTCAGACTTCAAATTTTTGAATCTCGAAATAAATAAATAATTTTTTCTTGTGATAATGACATAAAGATTTCATCTAGACAATTGTGAATGACTCACTTTGTGTTAGAAGTGAGCTCTAATCAAAATGAATTTATGTTCGCTTAGATGTTACAACAAAGTTGAGACAATTAACCATGTGTTCATGTGGTAGAAAAAATTTTGGTTTGTACAATTAATTCCTTTAGAGTTTTGATGATAACAAAGTATTGAAGAACAGTTGTGTCGCGTCATTTTTCGGAGATCAAGGCTATTTGATTAGCTTTTGACTCGCTTTATTATTTCACGACTGAACATGTAATTTTTAAGTAAAAGGGGAAAAAAATTCAAACTACTCCATTTGAAAAGATTTAGGGTTTGGGGGTTAGTTACATAAAGGGAAGGTGTTAGCACCCTTTATGTCTGTAGTACTCTACGGGAACCTCTTGATTTTATTTAATTTAATGTGCTATAACTTGCTTGCTAAAAAGGAAATTAAAGTGATGATTAAAAGAAATTGAGACCTAATTTATCTACATTTTTTATTGTTTGGAAGGACATGGTCCTCTGCCTACGTATCCGTGAAGGATCAAAACCTCGTAGTTCGGGGTAGGAATTGACGTTTGATTGGTTGTGTGTTTTTTATTAGTTTTGAAAAAGGTTTTTGAAGGTGAGAAAAACACAAGAAGGGGGGGTTGAATTGTGTTTTCTTTTTCTCTAAAAATACTTCTTCTGATAATACTTCAGAAGCAGTTTTGGAATGCTTCTAATGTAATAACCAGAATCAGATATGCAGCGGAAAAGAACAAATCAGAGAAAAGAAAAGCGAGACACAAGCAGTTATCCTGGTTCCTTCCACAAATCGGAAGTAGTCCAGTCCCCCTTGCACTTCCAAAGAGATTTCACTATAATCACAAAGATTACAAATGCTCAATACTCTCTAACTATGAGACTTCTCAAAATGCTCAACCACACAGGCAAGAGTCTTCTAATGCTCAAGCACTAAGCAAGAGTCTTCTAATGCTCAAGCACGTAGGCTAGAGGCTTCTGTTCAAACAAAAATACAGAGAAAATGTTTGACCTTGAACACTTGATATACAATCAGTGGTGTTCACAAATACAATGCAATAAAGACTCTAGACTTGTGAATTTCTAAGATGTATCAAATCAGAGCAGAAATTCAATGTGCTTTGTAGAATCAAATTGACAGAGTTTTGGCGCTTTTTAACTTATATATCTCTATATACAATCTTCAAGTCTTCACTCCTTTATATAGAGGCGTGAAAGAGACGTTGAGATGATTTGCGCGTCTAAAGAGTCGTTAAGTTCCTTTGATCATCCACCAGTAATCCTTTGCCTGATTTGGGTGTTGTCCTTTGAAGGATTAGCTTCAAATTCATTCCCATCTTGAAGGAACATTTCTGCAGGAAGAGTTGTTGTCTTGTCTTGTAGCGTAGACAAAAACAGAGTAGTGGAGGTAGTGGTTGTACACTTGTACTTTGTCAACTCTGATAACAAAGGACAAGTACTCAGTGTTCTTCAAAATGACCGTTGATACCTCCCTTTCAATTCTTCGTTCTTCTTAGATGAGGTTGAAACGACAAACAGCTACTTTGAATCTTCAGTTTAAATTCACTGATTAATTGTAGCTTCTGGTGATGATTTCGCTTCTGATGAAAACCTTGCTTCTGATGACCTTCTGCTTCTGATAACGTCATTACTTCAGAAGCACTCCAGCTTCAGATGCACTTTAGCTTCAGACACAGTTTTCTTCAGATGCTTCAGATTCCTTTGCTCTCCATTGTTCTTCCAAGACCTATTGAAATTGATTGACTTGCCTATGGTCCGGTACACTTGAACAATTATTAGCAATAACCAATTGACAGTTTTTAATACCTTCTTATCATCAAAACTCAATGAGGTTTATTATGAAACACATTTTGTTCCAACAATCTCCCCCTTTTTGATGATGACAAACAATAGTATTTAAAAATGTTCAATTGTTGTTGATCTAATTAACAAGTTGACTTCTAGGATAGAGGTTTGAAAGCAACCCCTGAGTCTAATAGATCTTTAAGGTGAGGTTTGTAAGCTCCCCCTGAGTTCTATACTCGTTTATTAAATTTCAATAAAATGCGCACAAGATAATGAAATTTCAGAAGTATTAAAAAAAATACCAAGTGTAGAGAAATGGTTCAGAGCAAAAAGTTAACTTAATCAAGTTAATTTAATGGGGCTCAGAGCCTAAAAATACTATACAACTACTCCCCCTTTTGTCATCAACAAAAAGTAAATAAAACAAAAGAAAGAGTTTGTGTAAACCAATGAGAAAAACTGTAATTAACATACCTATCAGTGCAAAAATTAAAATACAGTAATTATAATCAGAGCCAGAACTTGTAATTAGCATGAGTAATTATCAGCAATTGTTTCAGAAGCAATGAAAGATACATGATAAGCAAGTTAAGATACATAGTCAAAGCAATTTAATACTAAAACAAAATCTAAACAAGCAAAAATTGGTGTGCAACTATGGTTTGGCTAGTTTAGACACTTGTTCCATCAAGTACTTGATCTGCTCGGACTGATTCTTGAGTTCTTCTGCTTGCTTGTTTACCACTTCTTCCAAAGTATTCATCTTTTCATCCTTAGCTCTAAGTCTTCTTTTCAACCCTTGACGAATTATGTCAGCCCTTGAAGTATAATCACATTCTGGAGAGAAAGGAGTATTGGCTAACAAAAGCGCAGATTCTTGCTCTTTCTCCTCTTCAGTAGCATGAAGTTCTTCCAACTTCTTCTTCAGCATATCAGCATGAGTTGTGATGCATTTTTCAATGAGTAGATCCAACAACTCATTAAAATCACTCTTCAGATTCATCCATTGGTCAATGTAGTGAATTGAAGGTGAAGGAACTTTTCTGAGAAGAATAAGTCCTTGAATTTCATCACTCAACCTTTGAAGCTCTTCATCAATAAATTCAGACTCAAGGATGGTATCTAAGATGGGTGTAGGTACAGGGATGGTTGTATGAGATGAAGAAGGTTGGTCAGAGGCAGTGTGTTGTTCAGGAATAGTTTGATTTTGAGTAGGTGATTGGTTAAGGTTTTCTGTTTGTTGTTCAGTGTTAGGTTGCGGTAAGTCAGAGGTAGTTTGTTGTTGGTCAGAAACAATGTGTTCAGAAACAGGTTTTTCAGGAACACTTTGTTCTTGGTCAGAAGCAACTTGTTCAGGAACAATAAGTTTAGGAACAATTTGCTCAAGGACGGTTTGAGTTTCAGTTTGGGGGTTTGTTTGTTGGTTTTCCAAAGCAGTCTTTGTAGGGACTGTTTTAGAGGCCTTTGTGGGGGTTGGTTGAATTTCACCTCCTAGATGTTTTTCTAGATTGTGAAGTGTTGAGGTTTCATGTTGTTGTTGGGGGTCTTCTGAAGTAGTTGCTTCTGAAGCTACTTCAGAGGCTCTTTGTGGAGTTTGGTTAGTTTGTGGGTTGGTTTCTAGGTGTTGAATACTTATTGGTTCAATTATAGGTGGTTGAAAGAAATGATCAGCAGGCAAATTCAACTTCTCACAGATTTTTATCCTCTGCTCAGAGAAATCGATTTGCGTCTTCTCATAATCTATGGTACCAGAAGCTGTTAATTTGGTAGGTTTGAAATCTGTAAGGAATTTGTTGATGTGCTAACTCAGAGGAACATCATCTGAGTCAGTAGAGGATGATGAGGGTGAAGATGGAAGAGAAGGAGTCTGAATACTGATTGATCTAGCTTTAGGATTTGAAGGAATACCTGAAAGCTAAGCTTTTGATTTAGCAGCTTCTGAAGTTGGTTCTGAAGGTGCTGCTTCTGAAGCATTCTTACCTTTCAGTGCTTGTTTTAACAGAGCTGCTTCTTCCTTAACAATTTCCTCTTCAAACTTAGCAGCTAAAGAGGCAAAAACAGCAGCTTTCTCAGGATCCATTTCATACCCTACTGCTTTGAGCTGTTCATCTCTCTTATTCTCGTATTCTTCTTTCATTTTCTTCCTTCTTGCTATCTCAGTAGCAGCATAATCCATAGCCTCTTGCTCTTGTTCAGGGGTGACTCTGAAACAAGGCATCTCCATTGAGACAGGCTTTCTAGCTTCCTTAGAGCTTGTCTCCTCTTTCTCTCTTCTTAGCTGTTCAGCAGCTTCCTTAATGCGCTCCTGAACACTTGTTTCTCCCTTTCCTCTTTTGTTTCTGATAGCTTGTAGAGCAGCTTCCCTTCTGGTGACATCTTGAATATCTGGCTCTCTGTTTCTCTTTTTCTGAATAACTTCCTCAGAAGCAGAAACAGTTGAGCTTTCTGTTTTGATAGTCTTAGCCTTCTTGGGTTTGGGTGCTGCAACTTCATTCTTATCAGCTTTTCTTGATCTCTTCCCTTTAACTTTGAGAGGTGCTCCTCCAATCTTGTCAGGAATAGATGCAACACTGATAATCTCACCAGTAAGCTGAAAGTGAGCTTTGATGAACTGGTACAGAACCTCAGGATTATCCTCTTTAGAGATTGAGGGGAAATCCGTCATTAGGTCTGATTGTACAATTTCTACAGTCAAATCCTCTTTGGAAGTGATTAGCTTATCAGTTAGCTTCATAGACTTTAGAGTCTTTCCATTAATAATTTTCCCAACAACTGTTCCCAGCTCTTCATATGAAGATACTCCTGTTTCTTTGAGATACTTCAGAAGCTTTCCTTGAACAAAAATCTCGGAAAGAAGCCTTCCAAAGGGAATCTGCCTTCTTCCATTTCTTTAGCTTTCCTTCAGGGCCCAGCACATGTGATGTAGGATGTACTTTGGCAGATTTATCCTTTGATAAGTTGCAAGGCAATACAAAACTACCTTGTGATCCAATGATGGATAATTTGTACCTCCTCCCTTCTGGAAAATGCATTCTGAAAG
Source organism: Medicago truncatula (assembly GCF_003473485.1). NCBI lineage: Eukaryota > Viridiplantae > Streptophyta > Magnoliopsida > Fabales > Fabaceae > Medicago > Medicago truncatula. The sequence continues at coordinate 15,251,495 of NC_053044.1, read as the reverse complement.
AATTTTCTTCAGAATCTTATTAACAGGTGACAGTTCTGAAGATTTTTCCTTAGTGTTTCCTTGAAACAGGACTTCATTAACCTTGTCTTCCCACTGGCTTTTAACAGCATCCACCTGATATAAACCGGTGTTTTCACATCTGCATACTCTTGCAATGATGTCTGCAGTGATGGTGATCTCCATTCCCATCACAGCAGACCTTATCTCCGTACCTTCAAACGGTTTCAAACCCATTTCTGTTCTGGATTTCCCTTTAAGCTTAGGGTTCTCCTTTACCAGCTCAGATTCTTCTTCTTCAGCAGCTTTTCTATCGAACACTTCTGCTCTAACCCATAAGTCTTTCACCAGATTCATGTAAGAAGGACCATTCAACATACTAATGTATTGCATCATATGCTGAGAGGCAAAGTAATCGGCAATGTCCATCCCATTCCTTTTCAAAGAACCAAAATCGATGGAAGATTCCACTTGAACGTCCAATCTATCCAAGGGTACAGTCATAGTTCTTTCCTTTAGAACATATGATTGATTGGTGTTGATTCTGATAGATGGAACTGAGCTAGAAGATGCCATTAGATTGACTGAAGATAAAAAGGGTTTATAGGGTTTTAGGATTTCTTTGCAGAGAAGGTTGAAGACGAAAAAGAAAGTGTGAGTTGTGAAGTGAGTAGTGTGTGTTTATTTAAGTGTCTTTAGTAAAAACGTTTGCAATTCAAAGGGGACAAACAAACAAAGCATTAATGACAAATAGGGGGCGCGTGTTAGTACGTTTAAAAGCATATAAAACATCATTGCCCTTTTTGTTATACTCCAATACAAATAGACCACGTCAGAAACTTTTCAGACTAATAACCTTGGTTAATGGGACATGTGTTACTAAAAGTAACTGCCAACGATCCCACTAGCCTTGCTATTCAGAAGTAAAGAATACAGCTTCTGAAGTTTTAGTGCTGACGTCATCTTCAGAAGCACATTTTCCTCAGAACCTCAGTTAAGAGCTTCTGATGGACCAGATGCTTCTGAATAGACTTCAGAACTAAACTTCTTATTTAGAGACAAGCAAATCTTAATCAGACACAAAATGCATGTTCAAGTTTTCTTTATAAAATCAAATCTTTCAACAGATAAAGGCTTTGTAAATATATCAGCCCATTGATGCTCAGTATCAATGAATTGTATATCTAAAATTCCTTTTTGAACATAGTCTTTGATAAAGTGGTGTTTGATCTCAATATGCTTGGCTCTAGAGTGTACAATTGGATTCTTTGACAAACAAATAGCAGCAGTATTATCACAAAAGATAGGAATACTGTTAGCATTAATCTGATAATCTTCCAACTGATGTATTATGCTTCTGCTGTAGACATAGAAATAGTTGCTTGTCTTTTGCTTGCCCAGGATATCAGATTCTCTCCCAGGAATTGACAATTTCCACTTGTTGATTTTCTTTCAATCCTGTCACCAGCATAATCAGCATCACAGAATTCAACCAACTTATAATCTAGGGATTTCCTATACAGGAGTCCAAGATTAGTCGTTCCTTTCAGATACCTGATGATTCTCTTAACTGCAGTTAAATGAGATTCTCTAGGATCTGATTGAAATCTTGCACATAAGCATACACTGAATAAAATATCAGGTCTAGATGCAATGAGGTATAACAGAGAACCAATCATACCTCTGTATAGCTTCTGGTCTACTATAGTTCCAATATCTTATTTGCTTAAGGTGCAGGTTGGATGCATTGGAGTGTTCATCACTTTACAATCTTCTAGCTTGAACTTCTTCAGAAGCTCCTTTGTATATTTTGTTTGATGAACATATACTCCTTCTTTGCTTTGGTTGATTTGAATTCCAAGAAAGAACTTCAATTCTCCCATCATGCTCATTTCAAATTCATACTGCATTAACTTAGAAATTTTTTTGCAAAGAGATGCATTAGTAGAACCAAATATTATATCATCAACATATATTTGCACAATCAGAATGTATTTCTTAAGAGTCCTTCTGAAGAGTGTTGTGTCAATTTGTCCTCTTTTAAAATCATTTTTAATCAAGAAATTACTTAGTCTATCATACCAAGCTCTGGGAGCTTGTTTCAAGCCATATAGTGATTTTTTAAGTTTATAAATATGGTCAGGATGCTTAAGATCCTCAAACCCAGGAGGTTGTTTGACATACACTTCTTCTTCAATGACACCATTAAGAAAAGCACTCTTGACATCTATTTGATATAATATTATGTCATGATTAACTGCATAGGATAGAAGTAACCTGATTTCTTCCAATCTTGCAACTGGAGCAAATGTTTCAGTGTAATCAATGCTTTCTTGTTGACTGTAACCTTGTGCAACAAGTCTAGCTTTGTTTCTGGTTATCTCTCCTTGTTCATTCAGCTTGTTTCTGAATACCCATTTTGTTCCAATAATGTTCTTCTGATTGGGTTTTGGTACCAGATCCCACACATCATTCCTTTGGAACTGATTTAGCTCTTCTTGCATAGCTAATATCCATCCATCATCTGAGAGAGCTTCTTCAACAGTTTTAGGCTTAATTATTGAAAGCAATCCTATCAAAGATTCTTCTTGTCTTAAGTGAGATCTTGTTCTTCTAGGACTGTCTTTGCTTCCAATGATTTGCTCCTCAGGATGTGAAGATTTGTGCTTGAATTTCGGTTGAACCACATGCTGAGTGTTATCTTGAATATCCTCAGAAGCATTTTCATTATGTACTATTGGACTAGGTTCAGCTTCTGAAATAGACTCAGCTTCTGGATTAGGTTCAGCTTCTGGACTTGATTCAGCTTCTGAATTCTTTTCAGTTTTAGAAGGTTGATCAGATTCTGATGCATCTTCAGAATCATTTGTTCCTGCATTACTTTCACTTTGCTCTGGAGTTTTACTTCCAGGCTCTCTATCATCAAATTTAACGTGCATAGATTCTTTAACACAATGTGTTTCGGAATTATACACTCTGTACGCCTTTGACCTTTCAGAGTAACCTAAAAAGATTCCTCTTTGAGCCTTGGCATCAAATTTCTTCAGATATTCTTTAGTGTTTAGAATGTAACAAGTACATCCAAACTGATGAAAGTAAGAGATATTGGGTCTTCTTACTTTAAAGAGTTCATATGCAGTTTTCTCCAACATAGGTCTGATATAGATCCTATTTGAATATAACGTGAAGTATTAACTGCTTCTGCCCAGAAATGTTTAGCTAAATTGTTTTCATGGATCATGGTTCTGGCCATTTCTTGTAAAGTTCTGTTCTTTCTCTCTACAACCCCATTTTGTTGTGGAGTTCTAGGAGAAAAAAATTCATGGAGAATCCCATGTTTTTCACAAAAAGATTCAAATGGCTCGTTTTCAAATTCTCAACCATGATCACTTCTGACTTTCAAAATTTTCAATTCCTTTTCAGATTGTATTTGAGTGCAGAAGCTGCTAAACACTTCACATGCATAATCTTTACTTTTAATGAATTTTACCCAAGTCCATCTGCTGTAATCATCAACAATGACTAATCCATATTTACTTCCATATAAGGATGCAGAGTTAACTGGTCCAAAAAGATCAATATGAATTAATACTAAGGGTCTGGAGGTTGATACAATGTCTTTGGATTTGAAAGAACTTTTCACAATTTTCCCTTTTTGACATGCACCACAAAGTGCATCTGAATGATAATCAATGTTAGGCAAACCTTTGACAAGTTGTAACTTGCTAATTTTAGAAATTAATCTCCAATTAACATGTCCCAACCTTCTATGCCATACCCACTTTTTATCATTCATTGACAGAAGGCAAACTACCTTCTGATCAGCCAGATCAGAGAAATTAATCTTATAGACATTCTCAACTCTCTTTCCCTTAAATGTAATGGATTTGTCATCGTTGTTGACTAGTGTGCAGTTGGTCTTACTGAACATGACATCATACCCATTGTCACAAAATTGACTAATGCTCAATAAGTTATGCTTCAGACCATCTACAAGCCACACATTATTTATTGAAATGGAGGAATTACCAATAGTACCTGTACCAATTATTTTTCCAGTTTGGTTGCCACCAAACTTCACTTCTCCTCCATCTTTCATGGTAAGGGTAAGGAACAAAGCTTTCTCTCCTGTCATATGCCTTGAACACCCGCTGTCTAGGTACCATGACCTTTGTTTCTCTCTTGCCCTTAGGCACACCTGCAGTTTTAATCAATTCAGATTTAGGTACCCATATCTTCATGGGTCCTTTTGGGTTAGTTCTGGAGGTTTTACTTTTCCTCCCTTGTACCTTGGGGTGAATGCTGAGTAGCTTCTGATCATTTAATACTTTAGGTTTAACACATTTGGGTATTGTTTTCTCAGAAGCAGTAACTGCTTTGTTCTTCTGATCCTTTGGCTTTAGGATTTTAGATTCTGGTTTAATCAGACTCTGAGGAACAGGTTCTGATCTTTTCAGAATTTTAATCTTTGGAGTCTTAGGATCAGATTTTGTTATTACCTTGGACTTGAGGTTTTCTGGCTTTGATGTAATCTTAGCCTTAGAACCAGAAGCTTCAGGTTCTGACTGAACAGTAGTTACAGCATCAGTACCCTCAGGCACAAAGGTGGATTTCAATCCATCCTTAATACAATCACAGTAGCTCTTGAGACTATACTCTTTGGATTTCTCCTCATAATATCCAATCTCTTTGCCATTGTTTTTGTATGTGTTGTAGATCATAGAAGCTACTTTGCTTCTGTCTATGCCAGCCATAATAAAATCATCCAAGGCAATTTCATGTTTATTGCCAGAACCTTTATCACATTTTTCTTGTAGCTTCTGACAAAGAATCTTGAGTCTATCTTCATATGTTGTTAATATGAAGTTAAACTCTTTGAGTTCTTCTTCAGAAGCTTTCAGTTCCAATAGAGTTGTTTTTTGTTGTTTCATTAAATCAACATATTTTTCTTTTAAATCAGACAACTCATTGGTTCTGTGTTCAAATAGTGATAAGAGTTCTTTTAGAGAATCAACAAGTTCTTGTCTGGGAATTTTGGAATATACCTCATTTTCATCTTCTGAATCTGATTCAGCTTCTGATACTGCTTCTGATGATACTATTGCCACTAACCCCATGGCTGCTTTTGCATCATCATCTGCTTCTTCTTTATCAGAACCAGATTCACTGTCCAGATCTTCCCAGGTCGCCATCAGACTCTTTTTGATTTGTTTTCTGAATTTGCTAGAGCTGAATTTGCAATCAGCAATGAAATGACCAGGCTTTTTACAGTTGAAGCATCCCTTCTGATCTTCTTTCTTAGGGTTCTTATAGCCACCCCTCTTGCTCAAAAACTTCTTCTGCTTCCTTCCTAGATACTCAAGTTTATTAGACAGCATAGCCATCTTCACAGAATGATCTTCATCAGAATCTCCATCTTGTGATTCTTCTTCAGATTCACTAGCCTTGTAAGCTTTGGAAGATTTGGAAGACTTTCCTTTAGATGGTAGAGCAATAGATTTACTCTTCTTAGAGGACTCATGCTCATTTAGACTCATTTCATGTATCTTGAGGGAACTGACAAGATCTTCAACACTTAAAGTGTTTAGATCCTTAGCTTCCTCAATGGCAGTTACTTTGGGTCTCCATCTAGAAGGCAAGCTTCTCAGAATCTTGCTAACATGATCAGAAGTAACATAGCTATTCTTCAGTATTTGCAGTCTAGATACTAAAGTTTGAAATCTTGAATACATCTCCTCTATACTCTCATCATCCTTCATCTTCAACAGCTCATACTGATGAACTAGCATTAGAGCCTTTGCTTCTCTAACCTTCTTGCTTCCTTCGTAGTTAGCACAGAGTGATGCAAACATTGCCTTAGCAGTGGATTTATCACTCATCTTCATATATTCAGTGCGAGGTATAGAACCAACAATGATCCCTCTGATCTTGTGATGCTTTTTGTAAAGCTTCTTCTGAGCAGAAGTGTGTATCTTTCTGTCAATAACAGCACCTTCTTCATCCAAATCCAAATCATCAACTCCATCCTCAAGAATGTCCCATAGTTCTTCATCCAAACCCATGATAAAGCTGTACATATTGGTTTTCCACCATGAAAACTCTTCTGGATCTCCATTAAACTTTGGAGCTTTTCCAAAGTCTGTTTTCTTGTCAGCAGTATCATAGTCATGTTTGACACTTGTGTATTTTGTAGATGTAGTTGATTCCTCTCCACCAGACATGTTTTTCTTGGATCTTGATCTGTCACACGGTTAAGTGCTACGATAACAAAGCAAGCTCTGATACCAATTGAAGGTGAGAAAAACACAAGAAGGGGGGGTTGAATTGTGTTTTCTTTTTCTCTAAAAATACTTCTTCTGATAATACTTCAGAAGCAGTTTTGGAATGCTTCTGATGTAATAACCAGAATTAGATATGCAGCGGAAAAGAACAAATCGGAGAAAAGAAAAACGAGACACAAGCAGTTATCCTGGTTCCTTCCACAAATCGGAAGTAGTCCAGTCCCCCTTGCACTTCCAAGGAGATTTCACTATAATCACAAAGATTACAAATGCTCAATACTCTCTAAGTATGAGACTTCTCAAAATGCTCAACCACACAGGCAAGAGTCTTCTAATGCTCAAGCACTAAGCAAGAGTCTTCTAATGCTCAAGCACGCAGGCTAGAGGCTTCTGTTCAAACAAAAATACAGAGAAAATGTTTAACCTTGAACACTTGATATACAATCAGTGGTGTTCACAAATACAATGCAATAAAGACTCTAGACTTGTGAATTTCTAAGATGTATCAAATCAGAGCAGAAATTCAATGTGCTTTGTAGAATCAAATTGACAGAGTTTTGGCGCTTTTTAACTTGTATATCTCTATATACAATCTTCAAGTCTTCACTCCTTTATATAGAGGCGTGAAAGAGACGTTGAGATGATTTGCACGTCTAAAGAGTCGTTGAGTTCCTTTGATCATCCACCAGTAATCCTTTGCCTGAGTTGGGTGTTGTCCTTTGAAGGATTAGCTTCAAATTCATTCCCATCTTGAAGGAACATTTCTGCAGGAAGAGCTGTTGTCTTGTCTTGTAGCGTAGACAAAAACAGAGTAGTGGAGGTAGTGGTTGTACACTTGTACTTTGTCAACTCTGATAACGAAGGACAAGTACTCAGTGTTCTTCAAAATGACCGTTGATACCTCCCTTTCAATTCTTTGTTCTTCTTAGACGAGGTTGAAACGAGAAACAGCTACTTTGAATCTTCAGTTTAAATTCACTGATTAATTGTAGCTTCTGGTGATGATTTCGCTTCTGATGAAAACCTTGCTTCTGATGACCTTCTGCTTCTGATGGGCTTCTGCTTCTGATGACGTCATTACTTCAGAAGCACTTTAGCTTCAAACGCAGTTTTCTTCAGATGCTTCAGATTCCTTTGCTCTCCATTGTTCTTCCAAGACCTATTGAAATTGATTGACTTGCCTATGGTCCTGTACACTTGAACAATTATTAGCAATAACCAATTGACAATTTTTAATACCTTGTTATCATCAAAACTCAATGAGGTTTATTATGAAACACATTTTGTTCCAACAGTTTTAAAAATAAAAGCCAAGTGGCAAATAAATATTTGTTTGTGTTTTTTAATTTAAATGAAAGTAGACTCAAAGTAAAATTAAATTGATTAATGTTTGATTTAAGAAAATAAAATAAAAGACGGTCACTTGATTTGGATCAAGGTTTATTATGAAAAATGTTTTTGAGATTTTTTTGTTATTTGCATGTTTTTGTGGTTTTTGAATATTGGACCAAAATTAAACTAACGGAGCATAAAAATAAAACGTAGGTACTTTATGGTGGCATTGGACCACCACAAGGACCATTGACCTAAACTATGAAACGTAAAAATAAAGCATACACCCACACACACACACACATGCATGGTTTACATTAAAGCCTAAGATACATACTATGGTCTGCGAAAAGATAAATAATTTACATTAATTAAGCCTATATTTACATTCTAATATCCTTGCTGTAAAAATAAATGACATAAAAAAAAAAAACAGAATAATGAATTTAATTCTAAAATGCATGCAGAACTTAAAATAAAATGGGTTCAATCACAAGGTAGGGTGCAGCAGTATTATGGGGTGTGAGAGTAAGCAGAAAAAGAAAAGTAAATTGGGCTTAGCAGCAGGCTGGGCCGGTTCGGTTTAAATCATGGGTCGATTCCAAAGAACCGAACCAGTTCGGAGGGGACATATATATAGGGTGTAAGAACCTTTTTCATTCATTTCAAAATATTTTTCCATCTCTACTTCCCTATGCTCTCTTCTCTCTCTCTGTTCTAAAGGAAGAACACGATGATTTGTGATGGCTGCTACGTTTTAAAGGGATACTACCTTTATGTTAAATCTTTGATTCGGTTTTGTTCCGATTTGGACCTCAAACTTTGACTGATTTGTGATGGCTGCTTCGTTGATGTTGAATTCGGTTCTGCCACTGCTGCTCGTGACGGCGACGGTGAATCGTCTTTGATGTTGTTGTGGTTGGTGACAGTTCTGTGATGTGTCCGGTTTGGAAGTGCGGATTCGAGTTGATGTTGTTCCTCGCTGGTTTTGCTTCTTGTGCGTGCTCTGGCTTTTTTCCGTCCGTTTCTGGTTATTTTGCAGGTTATATTTATAGTGCTAGGTTTAAGTCTAGGGTTTGTTCAAAAGAGCATAAAACTTGGTTTTGGATTGGAATGAATCGAATTTGGATGACGAAACGCGTTTGGGATTGGATCCGCCTCTGAGGCATGTGACAGGTTGTGTGGATTATGGACAAAAGAAAAATAAATAAACAATAATAATAAAATAAAAGGATGAGGACTAAAAAATGATTAAAGAGAATCAGATAAAATAAAAAAGATTTAAAACGAAATTAAAGTTAATTAATTAAAAAGAATTTAAATAAAAGATGGAAACTTAAAAAATAAATTAAAAAAATTGAGAGAAGAGGGCCCGACTCGGAACCACCTATGAGGTATTTTAAAATACCTCTCTGCCGAATTTTTCACTGAAAAATCAGAGATTGATTAGGGTTAAACAACGTGTGTCAATGGGACCTTAGGTCAAAAATTAGGGTATGACAAGTTGGATATGCTAATATATGTTCATGTGCAAAAGACCATTGATTAAATTTTAACAAGGTTTGAACATGTATAAAGAGCATTAGAAGCACATGAGAAGCTAAAAGACTATGGTAGAAGATCTAAAGAAAGGTCAACCAGAAGTCAACGCCTTGGATAAGAAGAAATGAAGTCACTCAGAATCTAAAGATCTACATCAGAATAAGAGCATCAGACTGTGAAGACCTCCAGACTCTAAAGAACGATGTATCAGCTTATAGAAGAAATGAAGTCACTCAGAATCTAAGATCTGTGTGATTTTCTATAAATGTAAGCAGAAAAAATTTCCACCGAAATACATATTTGTTTTAGGGCTCCTATTATTATTATTATTACATTTGACCAACATTTATATGTCATAGACCTACACAATTCAAATTCAACTATTTTATACGATACTAGTGACATATAGAAGAATATCCTCAAAAGTGGCCCAAGAAAACAAACCTCGCAACTAGCCAAAAAATCAATGGCCTTTACCTTTTCTGAGTTACCATTTACGCTGACACCTGAAGATGAATTATCACACAATGCTCTCCAAGTAACGATTAGATCCAACTCAATCTTGTCCCTTCTTTGAGTACGTCAATTACAATAATGGATTCACTGTTCCTCCAACACTTTTGGAATTTAAATTTTTGCAAATCATAAATATAATTCAGTGTTTCTTTTTTGACAAAAATATAATTCAGTATCGATACGGTACTACAGAAACCAAAATATGATGCTCCTTTTAATAAATAATACAATTTAATCAAAGCACATTAGACAAATTATAAAAAAAATTCTGAATCATCAAATAAATTTAATAGAAACCTCTATCATGAGCACATGAAATGCCCAAGATAATGGTATAAATACAAGAAAAATAGAAAAATTCAAGAGACCATGAAACATGGTCCCAATAACACATAATATCTAAGAAAACCCACACAAATACCCATTCCGTTACGTATTAGAGCGACTCTAAGACGACGACATGTGAGAGAGTCAACTCACTCCAACAACTATTTTTGATTACCTGCAAGTTACCCAATTGTAAAGGCAACATTTCCAAGCAGAAGGGGTGAGATTTCACATTCAATAATAATAAGCATATAATTCATCAAATGCATTTAACAACTTAAGCTACATCATTAATAACATTAACTCTTCATATAATAACATAGACATCACATCATAAACATCATCATATAACAACATAGACATCACATCATAAACATCATCTTATAACGTCATATACTTCACATCATAAACATCATCATATAATAACATAAACAACAACGATTAATAAATATTAATACTTAAACAACTCCACAACTTATATGATCCAATATCTTGGAATAACAACTTACAACCTTACAACTTAGACCAACACTTGCAACTTAATGACGATAATGATTCAACAACAGCAGAGACAGCAACATAAACATCTTGCAACATAGCAACATCAATAATAACAACTTGAATTATAACAATAATAATTTCCATATCATACATTTTCAACACATTATACGAATATCTTAAACAATTCAACAATCATTAATCATTTGATTCAGGTTCTCTGTAACTTAATAACTAACTTTCATTTCTACCCCAAGAATATCAACTTTCAACATCACGTGCGACAAAGATCGCAAGAACCTTAAACAAGGTTGACTGCCACTGAGTACCTCGCGAGGCGAGCCACTCTACTCGCTATGGCGAGTTCAGGAAAAAGGGTACTCACTATGGCGAGTTAGCTACTCGCCGTGGCGAGCTAAATCTAATTGCTCTCGGGAGTTTGACATTTTTCACTCAAAAATCACATTTCTAACTTCTCTATGCCCAAATTTAATCTAAAAACTTGCCTTATCATTCCTAAACAGGTTAAGGCACTCAAAACCATCTAAAACTTGACCTCTAACATCAATCCACAAAATCATGTTTTCCTTACTGGGCAGCTCGCGATGGCGAGTGATTCACTCGCAATGGCGAGCGACAAAAGGTTCACTCGCAAGGCGAGCGATGAATGTCAGCTCGGGCAGAAGTGCAGATTTTCTAATAACTCATCCAATTCAATGGTTCTAACCTTAAAACTGATTCTAATCATCATCTTGTGAATATTCTAAGGTCTGGACACTAATTCTACATCAACTTAACAAGTTTCTACTCTTAATTGACCAATTCCCCAACTTTTAACCTAATTCTTAAATCTCCAAAACTACATCTTACAACATGTTAAATCCAATTTGAAAATTACACAACTTAGAATTAAAGAAGGTTAGTCCCACTCTTACCATAGATTTCGATTGCAAGCTTCTCCTCTTAGGTTCTTCTCTTCTCTTGTTTCTCCCTTTTTCTCCAAAGACTTGTTTCACGTAAAAATTATTCTGACCTACTTTCTCTTATTTATTCCCTCAGCCATCTTTATCTTATTTCCAAATATTCCACTAAACTCTTCTAAACTCCAAAACAGCCCCCGCAACTTAATCTTATTTTATTTTCAAATCTTATTCTATTAAATAATAAAATAAGCCACTTAGTAAATCAACAACACATCACAAAAATCATATAAATCACATAAGTCATAAAAATAGACTCTAAACTCAATAAAATAATCAAATCAAATAGGGTGTTACATTTTATGTTAAGTTAACAAATTACATGCTTATCAGACATTTTAGAATGATCTGATATTTTTTTAATCGATTCTCTTTTTGTGTGAAATAATTACTGATAAATCTTCAATTCCTTCAACTATCCCATAAAATTATCAGTAACTCGCTCTATTCCTAACACTTCAATGGACAAAACACACACTACTTTTTTCCCATTTCATTTCTATTATTTTTGAATTTATTCTTTATATTCTTTCTTTTTCTAATTTTCTTTCTCTTTTTTATGAAAGAGGATCATAAACTTCCATCCATCAAACCACTATTAACCCACATTTTTTGTCATGTTGTGCCTCTGGTTGACCTTATTTGGCTATGTCACCAGAACTCATACGCAAGAGTCTCACACTTATGGGAGATATGTTAAAGTGTCAATTGTGACTTAAAGTTCCACAATAGATGCAAGTAGATTATGAAAAACATATAAGTGAGATGACCAATATACATAATACTTTAAGGTTTTGGGTGATGATGTGGTATCAATTTCAGTTGTGTGCTTTGTGATGATCTAGCTCATTGTAGGAGGCCTTGAAACTCTAAACATTTTGATGAATTATTTTGTTAGTTTTTTCAAATTTGTTTGTATAATTTTTAAATTAAATTGAAGTTTTTTGATGTTGTTCGCTTTCATGCAATATTTTATAATCAATCTCTTTTATTTCAACTTCCTTCAGTTTTGGTCTTCGTTGGGATTTCACGATAGAAAAATGTTGATGTGTTATGCTTAGTTGACAAAATACATGTTTATTGGACATTTTTAAATGTTGTGTCGTATAAAACGTTGATGTGTTATGCCTAGTTGACAAACCACATATTTAAACACACAATTCTTATTTGGGTTAATAGGTCTTTACCCCCCGTAAAATAGGTCATTTCCGGTTTTCCCCTGTAATTTTTTTTTTTTTTATTTACCCCTTGTAACATATTTTTGTTTTGATTTATCCCCTTAATAGGCCAAACAAAAACCAATTTTTTTTTTCATGAAATTTCCGTTTTTGTTTTGTCTATTACAAAAAAACCAAAAGAGATTTAGGAAGGATGGAGAACGAGAAGCATGACGGCGCCGCTTGTATTCTCAATCGGCTTGCTGTTCTTATTTTCCTTCAATTTGCTAGTTTTACAATTCATTCACGTGGGTTAGCAATTCATTACGTGTTGTTCTATATTAGTTTTGTTGAAGTAATCTATTTGGTAGGGTTTTCCCCTCATGAGTAGTGTCGCTGATGCCATTGTTCAATTCACAATTTCTTTTTGCGTTCTCTCATTGGTTCACTGATTTTTGCGAGTTACTTTTGAAGTGAAACGATTACATTCAATTTAATTGTTGTTCTCGGTTCAACTACTGCCATGTTCGACTGGCAGGCCGAGTTCCCCACTTTGGCCGCTCCTGCATCAGCTGCACCGGTCCGTCCTCCTCCTCCTATTATCACACCGGCCTCAACCTCTTTTGCACAGGTACTGTCAGCCTCACAATTTGATTCTTTGAATGACAATCTGCCTCTGCCATCTATTCGAGGGTGTGAGTTTTAGAATAACAAAAAGCTGGAAGGGATAATTATTCATTAAGAAAATGAGGCTTATAAATAGCCTTACAAGCAAAACTGAGTCCACTAACTACGTGGTCAGTAATCTAAACTGAAACAAACTTTATTCTTCCTAAATAATAGCATTCTTCCTAAAGAATAGGTCTTTCCTAGAAACTGCTAAACAAACAACAGTACACATAATATTTTAAAGAATAATAAACTACCTAACAATCCCTCCCTTAAGCTAATTCATCCGAACTTAGCTTATTTTAGTAATATCCATAACTCCAAGCATCTCACGAAGCTTTTCAAATTGTTCCAATTTCAATGGCTTTGTCATAATGTCTGCAGTTTGATTCTCAGAAGCACAATAGTTCAGCTTGATAACTCCATTGTTCACCAAGTCCCTAAGAAAGTGAAATTTCACATCTATATGTTTACTTTTTCCATGAAACACAGGATTTTTGGACAGTTGTATAGTAGAACTATTGTCGCACATGATCATGGTTGCTGTTTTTTCCTCAACTTCAATCTTTTCCAACACTCGTCTAAGCCAAACACATTGACATGCACATAACGCTGCTGCTATGTATTCTGCCTCTGTGGTAGAGAGAGCAACAACTGGCTGTTTCTTTGAGGCCCAAGAAATTGCTCCTGCTCCAAATTTAAACACAAATCCGGAAGTGCTTCTTCGATCGTCTAAGTCACCGGCATAATCACTATCGGTGAAGGCCGTAAGTTCTGGATTGCTTTCTTGCTTCCTGTAAAAGATACCCAGATTAATTGTACCTTTTAGGTACCTTAAAATCCTTTTTGCTGCAAGCCAATGTGCCATAGTAGGTCTAGCCATGAACCTGCTTATTAAACTAACACCAAACATCATGTCAGGTCTAGTTACAGTCAAGTACATGAGGCTTCCAACCACTTGCTTGAACAAAGTTTCATCAACTGTAACACCTCCCTCGTCTTTGCGCAATTTCGTGCCCGGTACTATGGGGTTTTTCACAGCATTACTATCCTCCATACCAAATCTAGCTAAAACATCCTTTGCATATCTTCTTTGACAAATGAATATTCCATCAACACATTGCTTCACTTCTACTCCAAGAAAATGCTTCATTTTCCCCAAATCGGACATATCAAACTCCAACATCATTGAGTTTTTAAACTCATCACACATGCTTCTATCATTCCCGGTAAAAATTAAATCATCAACATAAAGGCTTACAATTAAGAGTTTACCTCCTTTAGATTTTGTAAATAGAGTATGCTCGCTGGAACATCTATCAAATTCTTCTCGTATGAAGTAAGCTTCAATTCTGCTGTACCAAGCTCGCGGTGCTTGCTTGAGCCCATATAACGCCTTTTTTAGTCTGTAGACTTTCTCTTCTTCTCCTTTCTTTACAAACCCCTCAGGTTGCTCAACAAAGACTTCTTCTTTCAGCTCTCCGTGAAGAAAAGTGCTCTTTACATCAAGTTGAAAGACCTCCCAACTAAATTGTGCAGCTATTGCAAGAATTACACGGATAGTGTCAAGTCTTGCCACTGGAGCAAACACCTCAGTATAGTCAATACCATGGCGTTGTGCATACCCTTTTGCTACCAGCCTCGCTTTGAACTTCTCCACAGTACCATCTTCATTTAACTTTGTTTTAAATACCCACTTGACTCCAATAGGTTTGATTCCTTTAGGAATCACAGTAAGTTCCCATGTTTGGTTCCTCTCAATGGATTCAATTTCTGATGACATTGCTTCCCTCCAGTTTTTGCATTTTACTGCTTCTTCAAACGTTGTAGGGTCATTCTCAGTAACCATCATCATTGCGTTCAGATTTTCATCATCAGAGAGACCTTCCCCTGTTTCATAATCTGTCATCCATGTTGGTTCTCTTCTTCCTCGCATACCCCTCCTTTCAACTGGCTCGTTATCATCAGAACTTTGCTCATTTGGAGGTGAAGTGCTGGAATTTTCAGGACTGTTGCTCAAATTATTTGTGCTTGTTTCACCAAGTTCTTCATTTTGATCAGCCACAATATCTCCTTCATCTCCCTCCTCCAGTGTATCTTGCTTTGTTTCTTCAACAAATCTGCTCCAATCCCAACCTTTTTCTTCTTCAAAAACAACATCCTTGCTGACAATTATCTTCTTTGAGATCGGATCATAAAGCCTCCATGCTTTTGTTTCATCGCTGACTCCTAGAAGAACACATCTTTTGCTTTTGTTGTCTAATTTGCTTCTATTTTGATCTGGTATATGAACATGTGCCACACATCCGAAAACTCTGAAGTAACCTACCACTGGTTTTTCATTGCTCCATGCCTCTTCTGGGGTTTTATCTTCAACAGCTGATGTTGGGCATCGATTCTGAATATGAACGCACCATTTTGCAGCCTCGGACCAGAAGGTTTTGGGAACTTTTCTTTCATTTAGCATGGATCGGACAGCATTCATGATTGTCCGATTCTTTCTCTCTGCAACTCCGTTCTGTTGTGGTGTATAGGCTGCTGTCAGTTGCCTACTAATGCCCTGTGATTTACAGAATTCTCCAAACTCATTTGAAGTGAACTCGCCACCCCTGTCAGTCCTCAAACAAGTTATGTATGCACCTATCTCCTTCTCAACACTAGCTTTAAAAATTTTGAAAGTATTAAAGGCTTCTGATTTTTCATGTAAGAAATAAATCCAAGTTTTACGAGAATAATCGTCAATAAAACTTAGAAAGTACCTCTTGCCACTGTGGGATGCTGGCTTGATAGGGCCACATATATCTGAATGTACTAGTTGGAGCTGTTTTGATGCCCTCCATTGACTCCTCCTTGGCATTGTATCTCTATGTTGTTTCCCAGTTAGGCAGGTTGTACATAACTCGTTGGGAGATTTTAGAACAGGTAAGCCAATCACCATCTTTTTGAAGGCCAATGTTCTCAATCCCTTATGATTCAGGTGCCCAAATCGACAGTGCCATATGCGTGCCTCTTTCTCTGATACATCTTCAGTTTTCAAACACATGGAATTTTTCTGTGGCATAAGAGCTTTCACAAAAAACATTCTGTTTCCACTCATATTAGTTTGCATAATCAGTCCCCTCTTAGAGTGATACACTTTACAAGTTCCATCCTGAATTAAAATGGTCAATCCTTTTTCTTGAAGCTGCCCTATGCTTAATAGATTGTTTTTGAGCTCGGGAATATAATAGACATCAGATATTACCTGGATTATGCCATTTATTTGCACCTTTATACTCCCTTTTGCTACTACTGCCATTCTCGTATCATTTCCAAGCTTCACCGTTCGATTGAAATTTTCTTCCAATTCAGAGAACCACTCTTTGTTTCCCGTCATGTGGTTGGAGCAACCTGAATCCAGGAACCATATCTCTTCTTTCTTTTCTTGATGAATATCTGCATATGACATCAACAAAAGTTCCTCTTCTTCTAGTTCAGCATAGTTAGCTTTCTTTTCCCAGTCAGGACATTCATATTGGAAATGTCCCAATTTGTGACATTTGAAACATTCAATGACTGCTTTGTTTATGGGTTGTCTCCATCTACCTCTGCCACGTCCTCCTCTGAACATGCCTCGACCTCTACCTCTGTTTGATCGATCATCATCAACCACTTTCAACACATGTTCCTCCTCTTGGTATCCTTGCATTCTTTGTTCATGAACTAGTAAACTTCCATGTAATTCATCAATACTTAAAGTACTTAGATCATTTGATTCTTCTATTGAACACACAACATAATTAAATTTGATGGTTAAAGATCTAAGTATCTTACTGACCACCATACTCTCCTCCATTGTTTCACCGTTTGACTTCATTTTGTTCACCAAGGTCAAGGTTCGCCCCAAGAAAGTGTCTACCTTCTCTCCTTCTTTCATGACTAGCAACTCGAACTCCCTTCTTAATGCCTGAAGTTGTGCCCTTTTCACCTTTGTGGACCCTTGATACTTTCGCTTCATTGAGTCCCAAATTGCTTTTGAGGTTCCCTTGTCAAGAATTGTTTCAAGAATTTCTCTGTCAATGGCTTGAAACAGAAAATTCTTGACCTTCAAGTCTTTGAGTTTGGCTTCCTCCACTGTCTTTCTCTACACCTCGCTTGCTGCTGATGTCCCAATTGCTGCTGCAGGGATTCCTTCATCACCCAGATTCCACATCTCCTTGCTCCTTAGAAAATTCTCCATCATCATTGACCAATAATCATAATGGCCGTCGAATTTAGGAATGGACGGTTGCACAAACTTTTCTGCAGTTGTCATTCTGCTCAGACACTTTAAATTTGGCCCCTTGCACAGCTCTGATACCAAATGTGAGTTTTAGAATAACAAAAAGCTGGAAGGGATAATTATTCATTAAGAAAATGAGGCTTATAAATAGCCTTACAAGCAAAACTGAGTCCACTAACTACGTGGTCAGTAATCTAAACTGAAACAAACTTTATTCTTCCTAAATAATAGCATTCTTCCTAAAGAATAGGTCTTTCCTAGAAACTACTAAACAAACAACAGTACACATAATATTTTAAAGAATAATAAACTACCTAACAGAGGGGAGGTTCTAAGCATTAAGATCTCGCAGACAGTGTATGAGAAAGGATTGGTTGTTTGCAAGCGGAATTTACGCGGTCGTTTGGTTTTGAACAAGGGTGATAAACCTTACATGAAAAATGATCTAGAACTGAAACTTCAGAAGCTTTGGAAGATTACAGGCGCGTGGTCCTTGTGTTCTTTAGGAAGGGGATTTTATGAATTCTCATTTGCCTCCGAGGATGATTTACGATCGGTTTGGGCGATGGGTACGGTGAATTTGAAACCTGGACTGTTGCGGTTGTTCGAATGGACTAAAGACTTCAGTATCTATACGCAATGTAACACTCACGCACAAGTTTGGATACGGTTGATGGCTTTACCTCCAGAGTATTGGATGGAGAGAACACTTCATGAAATTGTAGTGCCGTAGGCACCCCATTGATTATTGATAATGCGACAACCAAGCGCGTTTTTGGCCACTACGCTAGAATTCTAGTTGATATGGATTTTGCACTTAAGCTCTTTCATGAAATTGTTGTTGAAAGGGAAGGATATTCATTTCCTGTTAAGGTGGTTTATGAGCACATGCCGGATTATTGCACACATTGTCAGACTATAGGTCACGATGTCTCTGCTTGTCGGTGGTTGTTTCCCCAAAATGACAAGGTCGGTAATGCAGCCAGGGCCGGCCCATAGCCCGTCGAGGCTGGGCGACGACACCGGGCCTCCAATTTTTTGGGGCCCAATTTATTTTATTTTTTTTTATATGTAAGCCACGAAAATAATGGTTATATATCTATTAAAAGCAAATTAATTCAATCTGTACAGCTTGCTTTAGTCGTGTGGCCACTTTTTGATGAGTGTGAGGTCATGTGTTCAAGACCCACAAAAGTGTGATTTTTAATATTATTTTTTTTAATAACTTATTTATTTTTTTTGGGCCCAGATTTTTTTTTTTGGCATCCCTTATAAAATTAAAACCGGGCCTATGAATTTGTTAAGACGGCCCTGAATGCAGCCAAGGAAATTGTGGCTCAAGGAAAGAAACCAGTGCAGGCTAAGAGTTCAGAGTGGGTGCCTTTTAAGGAAAACCCATCCGGTATAGGATCTTTGAGAGCTTTTCAGGTTCCACATATTGTTTCTAGTCCGACAGTAGTGGAGATTTTGGAGAACGCTTATGTTCCACAGCAGCAACATACAATTAATAACGACATTCCTTTGATTAACAGCACCTCTACCGAGGATTTTCTTGAATTGGAGGCCAATTTGCAAGCCACTGCAGTAGTGGCTCAGCCTGTTGATGAAGGTACTGCGCAACAAGTGACTGCACCGCCTCAGGAAATTGTGATATTCCACTCCAGAACTTTGGAGAAGGAAACATAAACCGTAGCATTGGAAATGGAAACAGAAACAGTGCAGTAAGAATCTATGAATACAGATATTCCACTCCAGATTACCCTTGAGGCCGCAGAGGGAGCAGCAAGGCTCGGTGCAACAACATCTCCCGTCCAGGGGGATGTTTCCATTAATCATTCAGAGGATATATTATCATCAATTCCGACACCGGTGGTAAATGTTACTTCTCATACTCCTGTTATTATTAATCATACATGCATGCAACTTGAGAATGTATCCGATGAAATTGTTAGATATGATGTAGAAGAAAACCATGAACATATTTTATCTCCCATCCGTGAGATAGCCTTAGATGTCAGTAGCATTGTGGCTCCGGAGGGTGCTCCAATACATCCGGTGCTACAGAAGGACTTAAATTTTATGCAAGATTGGTTAGCGAAGGCTGCTGTTAATAACGAGGTACCTTTTATTGAGGTAATTTCAAAGTCACAGAAAAAAAAGAATGTGCAAAAGGCTGCATACAAAACCCGCTCTCAAGGTCCCCTCCCACCGTTTAAATGAATATTATTTATTGGAATATCATGGGGACTCCTCTAGTGCGGTCCAGGCATACCATCTCTTATTCATGTTTTCCTTCGGAACCGTTGGCACAACTGCACTCACAATGGTTTGTTTATTTGTGGTTCACTCTGTTGCCTCCCTCTTTGGGGCGGATTTTTCTAGGGACAGAAATGGAATTCTTAGCTATTTCTGTTTCTAGTTTTCTGTAATTCTTTATTTTTCTTTAGAGGGTATTGGCTTAGTCCCCCCTCATTTTAAATTTTTTTCCATTTTTTTAATAAAATTTACGTATTGGAAAGGCGGTAGAGGATGGGGTGTCTGTTGGGTGCCAACCTAGTTTCGATGCTTTAGACTCTCCTGGATGCCCAACCTTTCTCTTGGCCTTATCAAAAAAAAGTTTGGTCTATTAGGGGGGTAAATCAAAACATATTTTTTTAAGGGGGGTAAATCAAAAAAAAAAAATTACAGGTGGGAAAACCGGAAATGACCTATATTACAGGGGGTAAAGACCTATAAACCCTTCTTATTTTTTTTCAGCACTACCATATCTCTTAATCTCAAATTTGTTTTTGTTAACTTTTAGGTGTCATTTGTGTTAATTTTTTTTATATTACATTTTAAACTTCTGATGTCATTCACTTTAATGAAATTATTTTTTGGTGAAAGCAATATTTTAAATTCCTTCACATTAGGTCTTTGGAGGATCTGCAAAAGAAAAAATGTAGAAGTGTTATGTTGAGTTGACAAAATACATGTTTATTAGACATTTTAAATTTGTGTGACATTTTTTTAATGATTCTAATATTAGGTGGAAAAATTACCCAATAATTTCTAACTCCATCAACAAACTCATAAATTATCAAAAACTAGTTATTTTCCTTTATCATTTCTCTGATGTTTAAATTTCGTTTTCATCTTCTTTCTTTTTCTATTTTACTTACGCTCTATTCATGAAAGAAATGAGTAAAAACGTCCCTCTATAAAAGTGCCACCAACTCATCTTTTTTACAAGTTGTGTCTTCAACCTTATTTGGATATTTCGTCAAATTATAGACATCAAGTTTCTCACACTTAGAGAGAAGAAGTTAATGTGACATGTGTGAGTTAACCTTTTACATTTGACCCAAAAGTAAATTTTGAGCAACATATATGTGAGATGTCCAATATACCTGATATGTTAAGATTTTGAATGAAGATGTGGTGTCAATCTCATTTGTGGGGTTTCTCTTAGACAAATATAATGATCCAACTCATTGCAGGCTTTCTCATAGCTCTGAACTCTATGATGTATTGTTTTGATTGTGGAGGTATCCATTATCATTTCTCTCATGTTCAACTTTTTTTATCATCTTTCATTTCCTAATTTACTTCTCTTTTCTCATGAAAGAAATAAACATAAACCTTCACCCATTAAATCACACTAAATAGAGTGATGTTAATGTGTCATATGTGAATTAAAGTTCCATATTGAATGCATTAGGCAAAGAGAAACATATAAATGAGATGATCAATATATCCAATGTTTTAAGGATTTGGACAAAGATGCAGTGTCAAATAATGTGGTTGTTCTTAACATACTGTGATTATACAACTTAATTCATGTTAGCTCTTTTCTTGGATTCGATATCTGAAGGATTTGCACGAAGATGTAGTATCAAATAATGTGGTTGTTCTTAACCTACAGTGATTATACAACTTAGTTCATGTTAACTCTTTTCTTGGATTCGATTTATGTCCCTATAAATTTTTTATCATATTAGGTTTACGTCTCCAAGTTTTTTTATTTGTTTTTTCTCCATAAATTTTTATCTTAAGAAAACTTGTTAGAAAAAATCCTTAAAATATCAATTATTTTTTATTTTTAATTTAAAAAATGTCTAGAATACTTTTTAAAACGAAAGATATGAGATTTTATTGATCATCATAGGTTAAAAGTTATATATTTAATGTATTTAATTAAGAAAAAAGATATCTTATTAAACAAAGGCTTTTTTAATGGAAAATTTTAGTACTTAGTTGTTAGATTAGTTTTTCTTTCTTTCTCAAAACAAAATTAATTTTTTTCTTCTTCATCCGAGTTTGTACCAAGAACCTTTAACATCATGCGAAAAACACAATCAAAGAAAACCAATAAATACATTGAATTAGACAATTGATATTTCATTAAATTCTAAGATGATTTTGCATCTTGTGTAGAAAAATAAAATGATATTGTTCGTAGCATTATAATGAAATCAACTATATAATCTGACATATTTTTAGAATCCATTTTATTTTATCAAAACAATTAAATTGATCAGAAATAATTTGAATTAATTCAATTATAGAAGAAATTCAAAGGTCCTTTCAATGACATATACTCATACTCTCACCCCATGTTTATTTCTATTTTTCAGATATAAGTTATTTTCAAAGTATGATCAAAGGACAGATTGCAGTAGAGTCTAGTTTAGGGTCTTATTATCCGGTGTATCTTTAAAGGTGTATTTTATGTAAATGAAAATATTTTGTTAATCTTTCTTATAAATAAAGTTATTCAAAGTCATTTATATGAAGTTTTAAGTTGAAATATTAAAGTAAAAGTCCATTTGAATTGAAAAAGTTTTAAATTCTTAATACTCAAATTGGGATGTTACACATACTCATTATGTTATATCATATACTCGTACTCAATGGTCCTTGTAATGACGTCAATGGTACGTTTCAGATTTGAGAAACGAAAATAAAATAAAATTAAAGCTCAAGAAAAAATGTTACGTCAACATGCTAGTTGAAAGTTTAGCGGAAAAACATTAAAGATTTTGCTTGTTAGAAAGTTGTATTTGTTGTACCAATATATATATATATATATATATTTGACTTGTTTTTTAACAAATACGTGTATGATTGAAACCTATGATGATTTAGTTACTCTAATTGGTAGAAAGTTAAGGCAAAGAGTGCATGGTTCCATTTGATTGGTTGAGAAATCAAACAATGATGATAATTTGATGGTTGCCTTTGAAACATGATTAATAAGTGATAATAGATTCAATTAGTTTTTTTTCATTATAAGACTTTTACAACTTTCCACTTATAAATAAGATAACTAATAAAAATATTAATGCATGTTTACATAGATACATTGCCTTGTCAAATAAATCCCATGTGTAAAATTTAGAGGTGAATTAGACTTTAATGGTCATTAGAATATGAAGATGCAATGTCTACATTTGATTTTTAGGAAGAGATTTGTATATAATAGTGGTCCTTATAGTACAAATAAAGAAATTAAACATTGAATTGAAATCTTGGAAGTTGTGTATTTCTTAGTTTGAAAGTTCAAGATTTTATTTTTCAATACAAAGTTAATTTTTTTGATTATAATTTTACTTTTTTAACTTATGTCTTTAAGGCACAATTTAGCAAGAATATTATTCTTACAATGACATGTTCCAGTATATTCCTTTCTAAATATAATTTTTAAACAATTTTGTCGAACCAGTGATGTATGCTTTACACCTTGAATTGTGATCATGTCAAGGTATCAAATTCGAATCCTCTTATGCAAATTTGAGTAGGCTAGCGTGTACAGAGATTTATATTTTGGCGCATCTCACTCAGATTCAACCCAAATGTGATTGTTACCATTTTTGGTAAATTTTTGTTTTTTTAAAAGAGTAAATATTGTACTAAAAATAATCAACTCATAAACATTCTTTCTTCACCATTTTTTTTTTGGTAATAAATGAGTATTTTTTTTTAGGAAATGGATCTTTAATCGGAAGTAAAGGGTTAACATCTTTTTTTTTTATTATCTTAGTGAAATTAAAAATGAAAGAAGATTTGCATAAGATCTTTGGTGCACTCTTGTTGAGATTAAAATACTAACTAAAATGTACCAAAAACAAATATTACTAAGCAAAAGGATTTGTCCAATATAAATGTTCTTATTTGAATATTTTTTATAAGCTTTATTTTAACGGTTATTTTTCATTCAAACTCATTCATGAATTTTCATTATCATTTAATCCTTCATTTAATTTAATTATACATTTTATTTGATGTTATAAAATTTCCGTTTCAAGCAAGAGAAATCAAACATGTTGTTGATTAATTTTTTCTAACGTCAATGGTTGATTCATATTTAGAAACAACGGAAATAGAACATGTGTGTGGTACCTTGTAATTTTTTTTAAAGGTAATAAGATCGTACGTAATGAATAAGCAAGTAAAAATGATGTAAGATTGATCGACTGTATATAGGAAAAAAGGCTAGCAGATTATTGAACATTAAACATGGTATTAAAAACGCAAATCATCCATTTATCATGTTGAAGGAATTGAACGAATTATTTTTTAGAGGAAAAAGGAATTGAAGGTAAATGATGATCACCATTAAGGAATTGAAGGTAAATGTGATATGAATTATCTTTGAGCATGCATATTATGTAATCAACTAAAATCAATGCATGTTCAATTTTTTTTTAGGGAATAGTGGCATGATTTTTTTTTAAGTAGGGAATAGTGACATAATTTTTTTATCACAGAAATACCCTCAATCAATATATAAAAATGAGTTAGGATTAAATGACATTTAAATATCAAAGTTAATTTGATGCCAAATTTTAGCCATTGATTGATTTTAATCAAATGATGATATTGATTAACTTTTTTTATCACAAAAATACCCTCCTTTGGGCTCATTCCTTGTGGAGCGGTTGGCTTTGTGATTAGGGACTCTGGATCCAACTTTTTGGGTGCAGTGGCTAGTAATATTGGTCAGGCCTCCTCCCTCGAAGCTGAATTTTGTGCCTTTCTGTTAGCTATTTAAAAGGCCATAGACATGCATCTGACTCATCTTTGGATAGAAACTGACTCTTTGGCTGTGGTCAATGCTTTCCATAAAGGCTCTGGTATCCCTTGGAAGTTACGTGGTAGATGGCATAATTGCTTGCACTTCTGCAAGTTGTCTGGCTGCATCTGCACTCACATTCTCAGAGAAGGTAATATGGCTGCTGATGCCCTTGCTAAGAATGGTCAAGGTCTTGCTATGTTCTCCTCTCAATGGTGGCCTTCCCCTCCTCCTTTTATTTCATCCTTTTTGTTGAGGGATAGTTTAGGCTTACGTTACTCTCGTACTCTTATGGATTGATTTTGTATTTGGTTCAGGCCTCTCCTGACTCTTTATTTCATTTGCCTTTATCCAAAAAAAAAGTTAAGATGGTCACGTGATGACCATGCTGCCGTCAAGTCTAAGTTTGGTCATCTTTCTCTCATTTGCTCCCATCTCCATGAGTTAGTGTGTTTTCGATTTCACCTCCCATCTCCTCAGTTATCTAAAAAAAATGAAGGTTATAGATTTGCTACTTGACCTTTTAGTTAATTAACTCTACAAAAAATAGCAAATGACATCCAAACAACGACAAAATGATTCATCATAATGTTGAGTCTGCAAATGAAACCTATAATTCGTCGGAATATCATATTATATTAATAGGAATCACAAAAATGAGACTGACACCACATCTACACTTAAAATGTCTAATAGAGTAGTGCTAGCAACACTCTGTTTTGAACACTCTTTCTAATACTCACTTTTTTATTGGTCTAAATTATTGTGGATCTACACTTTGGAAATAGAACTCGCATAAAGTGGTGGGACATATATTGATTTCATCCAATAAAATAGTGAGTGCTAAAGAGAGTGTGCAAAAATAAGTGTTGGTAGCATTCAACATTTATTTTGTCAACTCAGCATAACACGTTTACAGTTTTATAATCTATAAAATAATAAAGATTGACTAAAAAAATAAATAAAATTTTAAAACAAAGGGCATCTAAAACTAACAAAATAGTTTATCATAATGTTGTAACTTCCAGGGGAGCATAAACTGAGTTGAACAATCACATTACGTTAAAAGAACCCATAAAAGTGAGACGAACACCACATGTTCATTTAAAACCTTGAAGCATTATGTATATTGTAACGCCCTCTTTGAATTATTTAATTGAGTCTAGAATTTATTAAGATGAGTTTATATTATATTTATATGATATATGTGTGATTTAAGACATTTATATGATTGAGGTGATTTTATGTGATTTTATGAGGAGTTGTGACTTATTTAATTGTTTAATAAAATAAGATTTGAAAATAAAATATATATTGAGTTTAGGGGTTGTTTTGAGATTTTAGAGAGTTTTGGGGGGAAAAGAGAAATAAGATAAGAATAGATGGAGGAAATATAAATAGGAGAGACCTAGTTTAGAAGAAACATTACGTGCGATCAGTTTTTGGAGAAAAGGGAGAAAAACCAAGAGAAGAGCAAGAGACCTAGAGTGCTGCTATTTTTTATTCTAAGGTAAGGGTGAGACTAGTATTCAATTCTATTATCATATATGATTCTGATAATTGTATTTAGAAGTGGAAAACTAGGGTTAATGAGAGGAATTGAGGATTAATTGATGTAAAATTGTTAGATTGATCTAGAAACTGTTTACAGACCTTAGATAAGTTATTAGATGATTGCAGGAATCAATGCTAGGCTTAAAAGTTAAAACCATGAGAAATAGTGAATTTTTCTGAAAACTGCACTTCTGCCCGAGCCAACATTCTTCGCTCGCCTCCCAAACTATGATCCTCGCCATAGCGAGTGATGAACTTCATCGCTCGCCACGCGAGCAAGTTTTCCCCGCCTCGCGAGTTGCACCTTGCAGCTCGCCATAGCGAGCAGATTCACTCGCCTAGTGAGTGTGACCAGAGACGCATCATGATTTCATAATTTTGACCTTTAAGTTGAACCTTAGATTTTTTTGAGTGCCTGAACATGTATAATGATGATTAGGAAAGATTATAGATTGAGATTGAACCCGAAATAGTTAAGAATGAATTTTTGGGAGTTGCACCTGAACTCGCCATGGCGAGTAGAGGCCCTCGCCTCGCAAGCTAACCAGTTACAGAATGCCTTGTTTAGGTTAAATGTGATCTTTGTCGAACAAGTTGATGTTAGTTGATCTTGGAGGTTAGAAACTAAGTTATTTATCTTGTTGTTGTTGTTGTTCAGTAAGCCTGAATTGTTTAATCTAATGTTGTTGCTAATGTTATATAATTGTATATACATTACATGAATTATGTTTGATGTTTATGATGTTGATGACTTGCATTCGATATTGTTATATCATGATGATTTGCATACTGCCTATGTTGCTGCTTGTTATTTAACTAAGCTGCATGAATCAGTCTAAGTTGATTAAGATGATGATGTTCCAAATTATTGGATATATATATATAAAAGGTTGTTGTTTATAAGAAGTTAAGTTATTGTGTCCATGCATTAGCATTCATTGTTGGGGGCTTGATGCCTTGGAGCCTTTGCTCGCCACGTTTGGGGCTTGATGCCCTGGAGCTTTAGCTCAATTATGTTGGGGGCTTGATGCTCTGGAAGTATATTAATACTTATTACGTTGAGGGCTTGATGCCCTGGATTGGTACCACATGCATATAAGAGGTCTAAGTTGCATAGTCGAGTTGGAGTCGCATTTGTCGAGTCAAGGATGTTAAGTTGTCAAGTTGTTGAAGTTGTGATTCTTTATATGAACCATTAATGAAGTGATAAATGATATATTATTATCTATGATGAATATTATGATGTTTTCATGTTGTTAAATATAATTGTCGAATTATATGTTTAATATTATTGTTTTGTGAAATCTCACCCCTGCTGCTTGAAAATGTGCTCTTCGTATGAGTAACTTGCAGGTGATCGAGAGTAATTGTTGTTGCTTTGCTGCCGTGAGTGGTTATCCCTCACTGAGTCTTTAGGTGCTCTGATACGTAACGGGATGAGATCTTTAGTGGATATTTTCTATTCCTTTACGTATTTGATTATGATTTTATGATTATGTTGTTTAACTGAATAATTATGAGATGTTTGATGAGGCCTGCGTGCCAAGACTTAATTATGTTGATGAATATAATCTGCTGCAATGTTTTGGAATTGATTTATGTTGAAGGATAATTAGTTAATTATCTTATTTATGATTTTATGAAGTGTAGCATTCCGTTTATATGATGAATACTCAGATATATGTTTGAAATTTTTAAGTTGGGAAAACGGGGTGTTACATATATAAGTCATTTCACTTATATTATTCTTACCACATACTCACTCATATATGACAAATTAACTTCTCTCTTAAATGTGAGACTCTCTACATCTGTAATCTGGTAACATAATTAAATAAAGTTATATTGAGTTATAACATTGTAAAAAAAAATAGATTGGCGGTGATTTTATGAAGAGATGTTTCTATTCCTCTCATTCATGAGAATAAAGAAACTAACCCAGAAAAAGAAATAAGATGAAAATGAAATTTTAACTTGAGAGAAATGGTTAGGAACAAAATAAGGAGTGTGTGCTTTGACCATAAGAGTATATGAAATATTGTTCGTTGCTGGTAATTTTATGGGTTTGTTGAAGAATTTGGAGTAATTAATATACCACAAATTAAACTCAAATAAAAAATTGCAACACCAATTTAAATTTTAAATAAGCATGTATTTTGTCAACTTAGCAAAACACATATGTATTTTTCCATCGTGAAGTTCTACCAAAGACCAAAAGTGAAGGAATTTGAAATAAGCGAGGTTGAATAAAAAATAGCATGAAAATGAACAATATCCAATAACTAAAATTTAACATACAAAAGTTAAATAAATGAGATCTAAAAGCTAACAAAACAATTTTATTTTTTTTTGGATAAAGCTAGATTATATATAAGATCAGGAGAGGCCTGAACCAAATACAATCACCGAAGCATCAGAACAAAGAAAACAAGCAATACAAAGAAACACCAAAAGAAACCCTGAAACCAAAACAAAAAAGCAAAGCCAACACAAACAAACAATACAAGATCCTCCTAAAACCAACAAGGAGGACAAGAAAAATCAAGCTAATCTAGAAAAAGGAAGTCCAAGACTGTCTCTTAAGAGAAGAGAATTAATGAAGGATGGTGGGGAAGACCACCACTGGGTGGAATAGAGAGAAAGACCCTGGCCATTTTTGGCTATAACATCAGCTACCATGTTTCCTTCTCTAGGAATGTGAACAAACGAACAAATAATGCCATAGCAAAACTTTAAGCAATTGAACCATCTGGCTCTCATCTTCCAAGGAGCCCCCAACTTAGTCCTGAAAGCATTAACAACTTGCAAAGAATCAGTTTCTAAGCAAATATTAGTAAGACCCATGTGTTGAGCTCTTTCAATGGCAAGCATGCAGGCACTGAACTCAGCCTCAAGAGGTGTTGCATGACCAATGTTGCTGCAGATAGCCCCAATAAAATTGGAATCTGAGTCTCTGATAACTATACCAATTGAACCACAGGGTTGACTGCCAATTGAAGAACCATCACAATTAAGTTTAAAAACTCCAGCACTTGGAGGCTTCCAAGAAGTTCCATGAATAGGAGTGATTCTCTTAACTTTGAAGGGTATGTTAAACAATTTGGCCACATTATAATCAAGCATAGCCGGAGACCCTTTAACCAAACTAAGATTGTAACTTTGATTAACTTCTGACAGTATGGTGTTGAATAGAGTGGTCATAGCTTGCTTTTTATCATGAAAATACCTTTGATTTCTTTCTCTCCATATGACCCAAATAGTGTGGATTATAATAGATTGCACTAATTGTTGAACCATTTTGCTGCTGATGCTCAATCCTCCAATAAGCATCAGCAGACAGTTAGTGCAATCCAGAGATTGATTAGTGCCCTTTCTCAGCCATTCCCACAGATTAGAGGTGACTGGACAGTCAAAGAATATATGTTGAGATGTTTCAGATTCCTGCAAACAGAAGCAGCAGATTGACACAATAAAGCAACCTCTTTTCCTCAGATTTTCATCAGTGGGGAGCTTATTATTAAGCAGCCTCCATGTGATAAAAGATCTGGAAGGAGGGGTATGAGTATTCCACAAACTATTGGCCCAAACAGTCCTTTGGCCAATACCATTCAAAGTTCTAAAAGCAATTTTGTTGGTGAGAATTCCATCAGGAACAGAAGCCCAGCATAACATGTCAGGGATATCATCAACAGGCAAAGTAATATTGCAAATATGAGTGGCCAGGTTAGAGTCTCTATTCACAATATACTCAGGAATGCACCATTCACCATTAGTTATACAATCAGACACCTTCATATTCAAAGTTGAAGCAACAGACTGAGGAATGTTCCAATGAGTTGCAATCTATCTATCTACCCACCTATCAGTCCAGAAATAAATTCTCTCACCATTTCCAATTGACCAGATGGAGTGCTCTAAAACCATATGAGTATGCTTCTTCAATCCTGGCCATATTGAGGAAGTTAAGTAGTTAGATTTAGGACTTCCATTTCTTAAAAACCTTTGTCTACAAATATAAGCCCATTGTTCAGTTGAATTCCACAGTTGCCAGGTTAAAAGCATCAAAGCTGCTTGATTGATCTTAGCAGGATCTCTGACAGATAGACCCCCTTCATCTCTGGATTTACACATAGAATTCCAAGCAACAGTGCATATTTTCCTGTCTTCAATATTGCCACTCCATATAAAATTCCTCATGCATTTAGCAACCTCAATAAGAAGACTGGAAGGCCATTGATATATATGAAAAGAATAGGTGAACATGCAGCTAATGACAGCATTAATAAGCTGCACTCTACCCATTATAGTCAGAAGCATCCCTTTCCAAGTGCTCAATTTCTGCTTAATTTTGTCCACAATAGGTCTCAGATGAACTGCTTTGGGTTTCCCTTTAAACAGAAGAATACCAAGGTACATGAAGGGAAGTTGGCCATGATTGAAACCAGTAATGGAAGTTAAGGTATGAATTCTGGACATAGAAAGAGCTCCAGAGTAAAATCTACTCTTGTGAACATTCACCAACTGCCCAGAATATTGACCATAAAGCTCAAAAAGATGCATGATATTCCTTATGTTGGATTGAGTACCCTTGCAGAAGATGAGAATGTCATCTGCATACAAACAATGACTGGGAAAGTAATGATTTTTAGTTGCATTCGTCTGAGTTAGCCTGCCTTCCCTAACAAGAGTAGACAGCCCTCTACTAATGACTTCCTCGGCTAAACAAAAGAGAATAGGTGATAGAGGATCCCCCTGCCTCACACCTCTAGTACAATTGAAGAAACCAACAGCTTTTCCATTTATATGGATGGAGATTTTAGCAGATTTCAGAATGTTAGTAATCCAATCACAAAACACCTTGCTGAAGCCAAAACAAGTTAAAACATGAATAAGAAACTTCCAATTGATGGTGTCAAAATCCTTTTTAATATCAATTTTCATCGCTATGTTGCCTCCATAAGCTTTCTTGTGAAGAGAATTAACAGCTTCTGAAGTAGTAATAATGCAGTCTTGGATGTGTCTGCCAGGGATGAATCCCCTTTGGGGAGTTGAAATGATTCTAGAAGCTATTATACCTAACCTGTCAGCCAATATCTTGGTAATGATTTTAAACTAGAAATTTGCAAGAGCTATAGGCATGTAACTGTCCAACTTATCAGCACCAGCAATTTTAGGGATGAGGACAATTAAATTGGAGTTAAGTGATGAGTCAATTATATGTTATTTTAATATGCTTTTTAGTTTAGTTTTATTTAGATTTTATTTAGTTTTATATTAGTATTATTTCCTTTTTAGAATAGTTTACTTTAAAATGCAATTTATTATATTTCAGGGAAGAATATTGGATGGAGAGAGTCTTGGAGCAAAAGAAAGGGATTTGGAGCAGATTGGACACAAAAATATGAAGATTGGGAAACAAAATATATCTCCCACAAGTCAGAAGCTTGGCACGGCCCGTGCCACCCTCCAGATGCCTTTTGCTGCTTTTGCTTTGACTCCAAGCTATTCTATTTTGGCGCACAATCTACCGAGGAATATTCTAGGAATATACTTGCTTAGATTTTAAGTCAATTGTGTACTATAAATAGAGTAGCTAGCCATCACTAAATATTCATCTTTACTTGGAATACAATAAGTGACAATTGCTTTTCAATAAAGTTCTTTTCCTTTCCTTTATTTTCCTGTCTTTTACTTTCATGCTTTCTCTCTTCTCCCCCATGTCTACGATGAACATGAGTGAGTAGACTTCTTCTTGTCTTGGGATTGTTGGATAAGTCTAAATGACATAATCCTAATCAAACCAAGCCCTAAGCCTTAATCTTATGTAACCCTAGTTTCTTATCTGAATTCACCGTCTTAACATGGATTAACCATTATCAAACTGTGGAAACGAAAGTGGAGGGTTTGATAATTGTTCGTCCATTATTCCAAATATCAATTCATAAAACGAAAGTGGAGCTTTGATATTCGAACAAGTGAATTCAGACAAGGATTGCAAAGTCAGCGAAATAGGCTTTGCAATCTTTGAGACATATAGTTTCGATCTTCAAGGGAACTAATAACAATCAAGTCAGCGAAATAGGCTTGGTTGTTAGAGGAACCAAAATCCAATAGTAATCAAGTCAGCGAAATAGGCTTGGTTGCTAGAGGAACTTAAGAGAAACTATCTTGAGAAATTAGGTCTAACATAACATTATAAGCTTATGGTTTCGGTTTGAGAAGGACTTGTTAATTAGATGAAACCAACGATCCCAAGGCTCTTTTATTATATTGCTTTCAACCGTTTAAAAACCCCCAATCTACAATCTCTTCTCTCTTCTAATCATCTCTAAAGATTAATTAAATTGAACTACTCCCTGTCGGAACGATACTCTTTTATACTACTTCGGTAAGACCGTGCACTTGCGGTTTTATCTCATCAAGTTTTTGGCGCCGCTGCCGGGGAGTAAACTAATTTAATTAATTCTTTCTTTGTGATTAGAACTCTCTGCTCTTTTTCTCTTCCTCTTCTCTTCTACTTTTCTTTCTTTTTGTTTTTACCACTAACTTCTTGGGTTCTCGGTTTCTTATGCGAAGAAGTAAAAGTCTCGGAGAATTTATTCCTGAGATCGAAAGATTTTTGCATAAGAAAAAGAGAGAGGCACAAAATAATACCGCTATGGCTGAACGTACTCTCAAAGAGTATGCTACTCCTTCAACGGAAGAGCCACAAGCTATTATCGTGTACCCAACGGTTGCGGGTAATAACTTCGAGATCAAGCCTGCACTACTCAATTTAGTACAGCAAAACCAGTTTTCTGGATCACCCACTGAGGATCCAAATCTCCATATTTCTTCCTTCCTTAGACTCAGTGGCACCATAAAAGAGAACCAAGAAGCCGTAAGACTTCATCTCTTTCCCTTTTCCTTA
Organism: Medicago truncatula; assembly: GCF_003473485.1. Lineage (NCBI taxonomy): Eukaryota > Viridiplantae > Streptophyta > Magnoliopsida > Fabales > Fabaceae > Medicago > Medicago truncatula. Next base: position 15,218,417 of record NC_053044.1, on the reverse strand, counting down.
AGGGATAGAGCTAGCGCTTGGTTCCATTCCCTAGAAGTCGGTTCCATTACTTCATGGGACGATATGAGGCGAGCATTCCTCGCCCGATTTTTCCCCCCATCCAAAACAGCTAAGCTTAGAGACCAAATTACGCGTTTCAATCAAAAAGATGGGGAGTCTCTCTATGAGGCGTGGGAGCGTTTCAAGGAAATGCTTAGACTTTGTCCCCACCATGGCCTAGAGAAGTGGCTTATAGTCCACACGTTTTATAATGGCTTGTCATATACCACTAAGATGTCTGTTGATGCAGCTGCAGGTGGAGCTCTAATGAACAAAAACTACACGGAGGCTTATGCTTTGATTGAGGACATGGCTCAGAATCATTACCAATGGACCAACGAAAGAGCCGTCACCACTCCTACTCCCTCTAAGAAAGAGGCAGGTATACACGAAGTCTCTGAATATAACCACCTTGCTGCTAAGGTTGAGGCATTAACGCAAAAAATTGAAAAACTTAATGTTAATGCTGTCCCACCTTCTTCTGCATCCCCTCCTTGTGAAATCTGTGGTATAACTGGTCATATAGGTGTTGATTGTCAGTTAGGTAGTGCTGCAAACATTGAGCAACTGAATTACGCTCAATACAACCAAGGAATGAGGCCAAATCAAAATTTTTACAAAAATCCTCAAGGTTCCTATGGACAAGCAGCACCACCTGGCTATACAAACAACCAGAGAGTGGCTCAGAAATCAAGTTTGGAGATTTTACTGGAAAATTGCATTGCAAATCAAAATAAAAATCTTCAAGAATTGAAAAACCAAACAGGATTTCTGAACGACTCTCTCTCCAAACTCAATACCAAGGTTGATTCCATCGCCACGCACACCAAAATGCTTGAGACCCAAATCTCCCAAGTGGCCCAACAAGTGGCCACCTCTTCTCAAACACCAGGAGTCTTTCCTGGTCAGCCTGAAACAAACCCCAAAGCCCATGTCAACGCTATTTTTCTAGGGGGTAGTAAGATAGAAGAGACTGTTGCTAAGGCCAAAAAGGTCAAGAAGGAGAGTGTTAGGTGTCTAAGTAAGAATGGTGTGATAAAAGGTGAGAAACAACTTGATAAGAACAAAGCCCCAACACCTTTAAGGCCTACTAAGCTCAACTCGGAGGCTCAATTCACTAAACTCTTTAACATAATTCGAAAGATTTGCGTTAAAATCCCCTATGCTGAAGCCTTGTCTCGTATGCCTCTATACGCCAAGCTTTTAAAAGAAATTTTTTCAAAGAAAAAGGCTATAGATCATAATGAAACAATAGCTTTGACAAGGGACACTAGTACAATCATCAAGAAGCCACCTACTAAGCTTAGAGATCCCGGAAGTTTTGCCATCCCTTGTATGATAGGGAATGAAACCTTAAACCATGCCTTGTGTGACTTAGGAGCTAGTGTTAGTCTGTTGCCCCTACCCCTCTTTACAAGGCTGAGGTTGGGCAAGCTAAAGCCTACCGACACAACATTGAAGTTAGCCGATCGTTCTGATATACAACCTGTCGGATATGTCGCGGACGTCCCCGTCAAAATAGAAGGGATGGAAATCCCAACTGATTTCATGGTGCTTGACATAGATGAGGACAATGCGTGCCCTATAATCTTAGGACGACCCTTTCTCGCAACTGCGGGTGCTATAGTAGATGTTCAAAATGGTAGGATTGTTTTTCAAGTGAGTGATGAGTTGATAGGATTTGAGTTGGAGAATTATATGAAAGGTCCCGCCCTCTACTCTTGTAATATGATCAAAGGTCATAAAGTGAAAGAACGCTTATTAGCGCCATCTACACAACATGACCTCTTTGACCCATTCTAAGGACACTTTCTTATAACGTCAAGCTAATGACTATAAAGAAGCGCTTCGTGGGAGGCAACCCACGTATTTAACTGCTTTCATTTTTGTTTTTAAGTTATTCTGTAGGTAATTGTCCGAAGGTGATTCAAGCAAAACGAGAAAAATTTTGAGGCCACTGTCCAGAACCTTGGCACGGCCCGTGCTCACACTGGCACGGCCGTGCCAGACCTTAACCATCCAAATGCCAGTTTAAATCCAGAAAGTTGGCACGGCCCGTGCTAAGGTTAGCACGGCCGTGCCCGACTACAGGTAAGGATAAACCCACCTTTTCATCTTCTTCTTCCCTCATTCTCCACCACAAACTTTCTCTCCATTTACACTTCTCTCAAAAACCTCCATAACCATAGAATTTCAAAGCTTCCATATCTCCCCCAAAACCTTACCATTTCACATAATTTCTTCACCCAATCATTCACAAACCCATTTCAATCATAACCCATCAATCAAAAACAACTTTCCTCCATCCCTCCCAAATATCATCAAATTCGTAGCCCCCATTCACCTACCTAAAAACCAACAAATTCTTCATCAATTCACCCAATCCAACTCCTAACACTTACTCAAACCCCAACCCCATCACCCAACCAACCTTTTCTACTCAAAACATTTCTCAAAACCCAACCCTCACCCACAACACAAACGGTCAACCAAGGTTCTGGATAAAATGGCATCTAGGAAAGGTGGAGCAAGCTCTTTCGGAGGACCACAACAAAAAAAGAAAACTCAAGCCAAGAATCATGGAATAATCTTTAAGGACACCAAGCAAAGGGACAGGTATAAAATTCTTCTCTCTAAACCTTTGCATCCTTGTCGATATCCAGATCCTTATACTTTGAGTGTGCTAGGACTAAGGGATAATGTGTTTAGCTTACTAGAAAATTTAGGATGGGTTGACATGCTTAGACCTATGAAGGGCTTCGAAAATTTCACTTATGAATTCTTAAGTTCTATTGAATTTACGAAGGATAAGGTGAATTTTGACAACCCCGATCATAGAGTTTCCTTCCGACTTTTGAATATGGATTATGAGATGTCTCTTGAAAATTTCTGTTTAGAGATGGACTTTGCAAATGCGGGGTTCATCCATGACTCTTGGAATCCAAATTTAAAGTCGGAACACTATGACCCCGCTCTCTTTTGGAAACGCATTACCGGGTTAAGGCAATACAATCCTCGCAACAACAAGGCTAGTAACATTCACAACCCTGTGCTTAGATACCTCCAGAGAGTCATGGCTTGTACCATTTGGGGTAGAAAAGAAGTAGGAACAACTAGGACGGATGAACTTTTTATGCTTTGGGCAATGCTTAGTAACAATCCCGTTAATACTTGTTTCTACCTACTTGACTACCTTTCCTCCATAGGAGCTAGACCTGACAATAGAACTGAGATAGTAGTCGGTGGTATCATTACCTTCATCGCTAGAAAGTTTGGAGTGGGTGAGGAAGATGGGATAAATCCAATTGAGGGCAACAATAGACTTAATATTGAAACCCTTGTTGCTATGAACTTCATTAAGATTCACCCACCCATGACTTATGCACTTCAACTTCGAATACCACTATTATTTCTACTTCCTAACCCATCTCGGACTAACCCCGAGGTGGAGGAAAATTTGTTGTATGTTGGTGATGGATTACAGGTACATGAAGAGCATAATCAAGGTGACGAAGAAGGTGCCCACATGCACCATGAAGAAGAGCCCCATGACCATAACGACAACAATGAAAGATGGGCATGGATGCAAACCGAGGTACAAAGGATAAGCACCGAGCAACAAAGGCAAGGTGTTGAATTATCTGGGCTAAGAAATTATGTCCTTCGGGGCAACCGCATATCCGAAGAAAATAACCACATGCTTCGGAACATGATGCAACATTTACACCTTCAGGGCCCTCCCTATGGACCTCAATAAAAATGTGAGCTTTCCTCTTCCTCTTTTTCACCTTATCTCTTCAAACTCTATCTCACTCTTCTACCTCTCCTTTTCTTTTATTTTTCTTTTATCTTGAATCATTGAGGACAATGCTTCTCCTAAGTGTGGGGGGAGCCTAATAAAGTATCTTTAGTCGTAGTGTTTCCAAACTCCCTTGAACTTTATTCTTTTGTTTTGTTTTATTGAAAAAGGCATGATTAAGTAGCTAATTTTTATTGAAAACATCATGACACAAAAATTTTCATTGTCTCCTCTTATTTTGTTGATTCTTGTACATGAAAGCAAACTCTTGTGTTTTAAGCCTTCTTGATATACCCACATCTTGTTTTAAAGTGAATAAAGTTCTTCAATGAGAAAAACACAAAGTTGCTTCCCTTGAGTAAGTGTATGAATAGGTAATTTAAGGAAACACGTTTTAATCTTAGTGGTGCATTAACCTTTAAAAATTCTCAAAGCGCCAGTAGTATAAGTGAGTATAAGGGAGACCATAAAAAGCCAAAAAGCCAAATAATTCCAAGATCTCATCACTAAATCTAGATTGGGGAAGGAGGTAGGCCCTCCGACTTCCTACGTGAAGGTGATTGTTATCTTGAGAAAAAACTTTAAAAAGCATTGTTGAAACTAGATTGGGGAAGGAGGAAGGCCCTCCGACTTCCTACGTGAAGACGATGTTTTAAGGAATACCATTGAATCTAGATTGGGGAAGGGGGTAGGCCCTCCGACCTCCTACGTGAAAATGTTGTTCCTTAAATAAAGAACTTAAATTGTGCATATGGCAAAAGAACAAAGATTCTCAAAAACTCCCATCTTTCTTATATGAATTGTAGAAGGAATTTTTCTTGGTTAGTTTAGTGCTAGGATTAGACCATGTTTCCTCATTATGCCTATCTTATACAAGAGCAAGAAAAGGGTTGGACTTCACACACACACTCACTTAAAACTTGATCGTTGGGTAGAATAAAAATTTCAAGAAATACTTGAGTTTGTGATTAGTGTACATTTGGGATTTAAGCCCTTGAGGAGACATGTGCTTTAAATTTAATTGTCATTTGATTTAACTGTTGATGCTACTATGTTTATGCCTTTTGCTTGAGGACAAGCAAAGATTCAAGTATGGGGGAGTTTGATGAGTCAATTATATGTTATTTTAATATGCTTTTTAGTTTAGTTTTATTTAGATTTTATTTAGTTTTATATTAGTATTATTTCCTTTTTAGAATAGTTTACTTTAAAATGCAATTTATTATATTTCAGGGAAGAATATTGGATGGAGAGAGTCTTGGAGCAAAAGAAAGGGATTTGGAGCAGATTGGACACAAAAATATGAAGATTGGGAAACAAAATATATCTCCCACAAGTCAGAAGCTTGGCACGGCCCGTGCCAGCCTTGGCACGGCCGTGCCACCCTCCAGATGCCTTTTGCTGCTTTTGTTTTGACTCCAAGCTATTCTATTTTGGCGCACAATCTACCGAGGAATATTCTAGGAATATACTTGCTTAGATTTTAAGTCAATTGTGTACTATAAATAGAGTAGCTAGCCATCACTAAATATTCATCTTTACTTGGAATACAATAAGTGACAATTGCTTTTCAATAAAGTTCTTTTCCTTTCCTTTATTTTCCTGTCTTTTACTTTCATGCTTTCTCTCTTCTCCCCCATGTCTACGATGAACATGAGTGAGTAGACTTCTTCTTGTCTTGGGATTGTTGGATAAGTCTAAATGACATAATCCTAATCAAACCAAGCCCTAAGCCTTAATCTTATGTAACCCTAGTTTCTTATCTGAATTCACCGTCTTAACATGGATTAACCATTATCAAACTGTGGAAACGAAAGTGGAGGGTTTGATAATTGTTCGTCCATTATTCCAAATATCAATTCATAAAACGAAAGTGGAGCTTTGATATTCGAACAAGTGAATTCAGACAAGGATTGCAAAGTCAGCGAAATAGGCTTTGCAATCTTTGAGACATATAGTTTCGATCTTCAAGGGAACTAATAACAATCAAGTCAGCGAAATAGGCTTGGTTGTTAGAGGAACCAAAATCCAATAGTAATCAAGTCAGCGAAATAGGCTTGGTTGCTAGAGGAACTTAAGAGAAACTGTCTTGAGAAATTAGGTCTAACATAACATTATAAGCTTATGGTTTCGGTTTGAGAAGGACTTGTTAATTAGATGAAACCAACGATCCCAAGGCTCTTTTATTATATTGCTTTCAACCGTTTAAAAACCCCCAATCTACAATCTCTTCTCTCTTCTAATCATCTCTAAAGATTAATTAAATTGAACTACTCCCTGTCGGAACGATACTCTTTTATACTACTTCGGTAAGACCGTGCACTTGCGGTTTTATCTCATCATTAAGATTAGGCATTATATAGTTATGTATGAAGAAATACTGAGTAGATTTCACCACATCATTTCCAATAATATGCCAGTAATGATGATAGAAACCACCTGAAAACCCATCAGGACCAGGAGTGGCTTCCCCATTTAAATCAAACACAACATTCTTTATTTCAGCAGCCAAAGGAACCGCAGTGAGCATTTCATTGTCTTCTGCTGTCACACTTTGAGGTATGTATTTATTAGGAAGGTCATTTTCAACATATTCAATCTGAGCAGTGAAAATGTTAGTGAAATAATCTATAACATGTGCCTCTATATCCTCAGTGTCTGTGATCACCTCATCACCATTTTTTAATAAACTAATAAACCTTTGAGCATCTCTGATTTTACAGGTTCTATGGAAGAAAGCAGTGTTCCTGTCTCCTTCAAGAAATCTGGAATGTTTATTCTTGTCTTGCCAAAAGCTGTTAAGTAAAGATAGGGCCTGACTATAATTTGTCATGCAGGTGAGCTCCTCTTGAGATCTTTCAACACTGAAACCCAGCTGATCAAGGGCTAATTGAGCTTCATTAAGTTGTTGTTGTGCCAAGTGAACCCTTTGATGGAAGTTTCCCACCACAGTTTTATTCCACAATTGTAATTTAGGTTTCAAGCTTTTGAGCTTGTAATGCAAGATATGCATAGGAGTGCCCTGAACAGATGAGGACCAGTGCTCCGAGATAAGGGTTTCACAACTATCAAAAGTGGTCCAGGATTTAAAGAACTTAAATCTAGGAGTAATATCAATAGGTGAATTCTTGTTCAAAGTCAACAGAAGAGGGAAATGGTCAGAGCAAGTTCTGATCAAAGTATTGCAACTAATGATACTCCAGTAGTCAATCCATTCCCCATTGCAAATAGCCATGTCAAGCCTCTGAGCAATGTAAGCATTCCCTTCTCTTTTATTTATCCAAGTGTATTTGGCCCCATTGGTTTCAAGATGAGTTAAAGAATGCATGTTGGACCAATTAGAAAATTCCTGGCAGGATAGATGTAGGGGAAGTCTCCCACCAATCTTTTCATGAGCACCCAAAATGGAGTTAAAGTCTCCAATAAACAACCAAGGCCCAGAATGAGCCTGAAGTAAAGTGGAGAGGTTCAACCATAAGATTCTTCTATTGGTGTAAGAAGTGGAGGCATATATAGAAGCTATGAATAAAGAAGTCCCTTCAACAATATAGGTAAAAGCTATGCATTGCTGAGCATTTAGAAGAATAGAAACATTGTATTGCTTATTCCAGAGGCACCAAAGAGTGGGGGTGCCGTTATTATTGTTAATAGCATGATGATGAAGATTGAGCTTTTTCCAATACCATGAAGGAATGGAATCAAAAGGAACAAGGGGTTCTGCAAGAAACAGAAAATCAGGTTTGTGCTTTTTGATCATGTGAAACAAATGTATTTGAGACTCCATATTTCCAACTCCTTTGATATTCCAATAGATGTACTTCATTGAGAGATGGTATGTTTACTTTGAGATTTATCTCCAGTTTGGGATCTGGTATTGACAGCTGCAATTCCATGCTTATCTGTGTTTTTCTGTTTTGAAATAGTACCATTCAAGTTGATAGGGCTCTTTTTTTTCTTAGGCTTGCCTCTTTTAGTTGTCTTGATTTTACTACTTGTGGACTCCAAATAAAGAGCAATGTCAGGAAACTCAAACTTGCCTTTATGAACTTCACTGTTAGTTTCAGGGTCACAAGTGTTGTCTGTTGCATCAGTGTCTTCAGCCCCCCAAAATTTGCTTAGAATTTTACCATCTTTTATGCATGCAGCATTTTTGTTTGTAGGGCCAGTATTGAAGTGCACTTGTCTCTTGTCTTGCCCTAATATCTCATAAGTGGTGGTGACAGGATTATTGATAGGCTGCAAGACAATGGTATCATCATATTTAGGATCCCTAGCATCATCAAGTGATTCAGTGGTAGCATTGGGGAATGACAGCCTCCCAATGTTGCTACCCTGATTCAAGGAAGATGAGTCTGCAGTGGGGAATACATGCCTCCCACTTTCAGAGCTCATTATTGAAATACTTGGATTCAAAGTAGCAGGTGTAGAGGTCTTCTTCATCATGTTACCAGGAACCTCTATATATGTGATGTGATTCAAGATTTCATTCCCTTTAGACTGTGTCTCCATAATTGGATTTTTATCAATTTGCATATCCAAAGTAATGGAAACAGAGTCCTTTTCACTTGACTTAGCCTCCCCTATAACAGGCTCAGTATCCTGATCAAGCAACTCAAATGAGTTGTGAAGTGTGATATTCATGCTATCTTCATTGATCTTATTAAGAGTGTTTGACTTAATAATAGTGTTGTGAACTCCTGATTCATTGATTTCCTGAGCAATAAATTCTCCATCCTTAAAATCATTAGCTGAATCAAAAGCATCTTCCTGATTATCATTGTGAATCAAGGTGTGAGCAGGCTTATTACCAACTGCTACAATTTGATGTGAACTTGTAGAGTCTCATTAGTTCCAGTAGTATTGTTAAGAGATATTGGAGCATTCTTCTTGTAATATCCATTGGAGTGGAACTGAGACTTATGATGCACATTGTGATTTGTTTTGCTGGTGTGAACATTGACATTGTTATATGTTTTGCTGGTGTGAACATTGACATTGTTATTCATTTTGGAGCATGAACTAATGCTATGGCCTATGGATTTGCAGTTAGTGCAGAACAAAGGTTGCTTCTCATACTGCACTTCAATGGTCAAAGCATGTCCTTCTCTCTCAATAATCACAAATTCAAACAATTTCTCACTCAAATCCACATCAATTAACACTCTAGCAAAAAGCCCAAATCTCCTATTCTGTGTAGCATCATCAATAGTAAGAGGTGTGCCTAAACCAGAAGCTATTTCAAGAATTATTTGTTTTCCCCAGTATTCTTGTGGCAGATGCATTAATCTAACCCAAATTTGGGAGTGTGTTTGTGCCTGAGATTTGGGTGTGAGGTCTTTTGTCCAGCAATAGAAACGCATAAACCCAGGTTTCAAATTCACAGCTCCTAAAGCCCAGATTTTCCTCATATCTTCTAAAGAATTGAAATGGAGTTCAAAAAAACCCTTACCGAGAGGGATTAGATTCCAATTCTGCAACTGCGGCCATAGATTGTTGAGCTTGGATTTCAGAGAAAGAGTAGTCAAAGGAGAATCACCTTTGTGTAGAGTTAGCCGGCCATGGAGATTGAAACGGCAAGCTGAAAGGCCCAGTTCATAAGCAGCTTGCGTGATTTTGATTCGAACTGAATCTCCCATAACTACCTTAGGAGGTAGATTCATCAGAAAAGAATCACCTGAAGAGGAGATGCCGGAAAGAACCTGTGCAAAAGATTTCCCAGATTCCGGCGGAGGCGCCGTCGTATTCACCGTCGCGTCTAGGCCTGCCAAGAATGGCCATGGACACACCATGATTAAGAGAAAAAACAGAAGGTTCACCAGAAAAATTGCTTTGAAGCTTCACCGGAGTGAAACCGCGAAAGTGAGATCTTCACCAAACGCTGCGAAGATGATGAACAACCACGAAAGAAAGAGAAACACAGAACCTCAGCTGAAAGAGGAAGAAAAAACGCTAAGAAAAGTAGCCAGAGGAGCTAAACAACTTCATCGGAGATACGCCAGTGGGAGGTTAGGTCACCGAAAAAAACGGTTACGGTGGAGATATTCAGAGAGAAAATCAGAGAAAAGAATTATTCGATTCTTCTAAGTTTGGGACTTCCAAGGAATCCTACCTTGATTTTTATCGCCACATTAGACTAAAAGAAAATACACAAGTGAAATTGATATCCTTCCATCTCACTTATATGTTGTTCAAATTTTACCATTCCATCCAATATAAAATTTTAACTCACACTCGACACATTAACACCTCTTATTCAAATTTGCAAGTCTCTGTGTCCATAATTACGTGATATAGTCAAATATGATCAAAGGAAGATACAATATGTTTAAAAAAGTTTGTTGGTGATGGTTTCATTGCAAGAGGTTTATGTTGCTTTCTTACATGGGAAGGGGGAAAGGAAATTAGAAGGAAAAACAAGGATACCAAAAAAGAATTTGTATATGAGAGAAGCTAAAGGAAAAAAAATAAGTATTGTGTGTTTTGTTTGTGATAGTATAAGAAATAGTGTGAGTTGTTGCTAAATCTACGAGTTTGTTAAAGGAGTTGAAGATTTTTGGATAATCATTTTACCAGAAAAACTAGATTTAATTAAAAAACGCCACATAATTTTAAATATGTAATAAACATGTATTTATCAACCAACCATAACACATCTTCAATTTTTCATTATCATTTGCCACCATTAACCAAAAGAAAATAAATTTGAAATAACAGAGGTTAAATGAAAAAAATCACAAGAAAGGGAATAACATCTAAAAACTAAAATTTAAAATTGAAAAATTAAAGACTTAATTGCAGTTTTAGTCCCATATTTTCAGTAACTCGTGAAATTGGTTTGTTCATGAAATTGGTCTGTTCATTTTAAGATCACTCGATTTTGGTCTCTTTCTCATATTTTAAGACTAAAAAACAATGATGGACATACTTTAAATGATATGACATACAATCCGATGATGTAAAATGATCAATACCAATGTAATTACTTGAAAACTTTCTATAAGTTTCGATTTAATCATGACATATCACCATTTTAAGTTTAAAAATCTAAAAGAGAGACTAAAACTATGTGATTTTGAAATGGAGGGACTAATTTAAACATGACCAAAATTAAACAAATGACTTCCAAAAACTAAAAAAACAATACATCATAATGTTGTGAGTTTGGGAGGATCCTATATTGAGTTTGATCATCACGTTAGATTAAAAGAAACCACACAAGTGAGTTTGACACCACATATTCATCTTAAACCTTAAGTCATTAATATATGGGTCATATCACTTAAATGTTGTTCAACATTTACTATTGCATCCAATATGGAACTTTAAATCACACTTGACACATTAACATCTTTCTCTCAAGTATGAGACTTTTTGTATTTGTAATCTACCACTAAGAACTACAATTGTTTCCCCCACAAAGGTGAATCGGGCTATGGTATTGTCGTTGAACCGTAAGGGAGAGCCAACACTGATGTGGATTGACTCATTAAATACAAAGCGACCACACAAATGTTGTTCAACATTTACTATTGCATCCAATATGGAACTTTAAATCACACTTGACACATTAACATCTTTCTCTCAAGTATGAGACTTTTTGCATTTGTAATCTACCACTAAGAACTACAATTGTTTCCCCCACAAAGGTGAATCGGGCTATGGTATTGTCGTTGAACCGTACGGGAGAGCCAACACTGATGTGGATTGACTCATTAAATACAAAGCGACCACACAAATGTGCATGCTACCATATCTTCACCCAATATATTAAATTTGACGAAAGTCTAACTCGTGGTTGGCACGGGTTTCCATACCAGTTGTATTTATATGAGAATTGTTGTTTACACATTTAGTTTGGCTGAGAAACACGAGTAATTTACCCAAATACCCTTCGGCAGTTAACTGTCGAAGTTTTAGAAAATCGGCTGCAGTTAACTGCCGAGGAAAACTTCGGCAGTTAACTGCCGAGAAATTTCAAGCCTGAAATTAAATAAGGAAATACATCTAAGTTTTTCCTTAATTAAATTTAATTCCTTAATAAGAAAATATTTATATTTATTTGTAATTAATTTCATTGATGTCTATCATTATTCAAGGTAATAAAAAAATATTCTTTTTTTTATAAAGGTAATAAAAAAATATTCTTAATCTCGACCAATATATCTCTACTATAAAATGCCTTATTTTAATTGTTTCACCATGCCATAAAAATGTACACAAATATTATGCAAGGCAATCCTTATTTATTTATTTCTTTAATTGTTGTTTGTAGATTTGGGTGATCTTGCAAGTGAATAATGTCCATATAGAACGACAATTTGATTTTTTTTGTTTCGATTTACATAAAAAAATATGTGATAGTACGTTTATATTTTCAATTTAGCATAACTATTCTTTCGTTCCTCAATAATTTTACATACTATGTTAACCAATTTTTTTTTTTGTTACATCGTCACCTTTTATTATTTAAACCAATTACAATATCACATGTGTCATCTTTATATAATACAAATGTCTTATTTAAAATTTAAAGTACATCTAACATGTTTATTTGCTATACAACATTAATTGTTTTCAAGGAAATTTACATGTAGTTAGTTACTAATATAAGAAAGTGTTTTTTTTTTTTTTTTTGTGGTGATATAAGAAAAGGTTTAATTGCGCATAAAAAACATTGGTAAGCAAAACGCTTTTGTTTATATATTAAAAAATGTTTAATTAGGCAGAAAAGTCAATGATTAAGTTTCGCACACATGTATGCATAAAACGTTGAGAATTGTCGTTGAAAATTTATGGTTTTTATCAAAAAAATAAAAAATAAATAAGGTTTGAGGTTTGCTCGGCAGTTAACTGCCGAAATTTTCAGTTTTCCTCAGTAGTTTACTGCCGAAGTTTTCCTCGATAGTTAACTGCAGTCGGTTCCATAATTCAGCAATTAACAGCTGAGGGGCATTTTAGTAAATTACTAGTGTAACGCCCCATTTTTATTTAATTATTTTTAGTTAATTTAAAGTCTTTTATATGATTTTTAAATGATTTACGTTGATTTTGTGGTGTGGTATATTTTATTAAATGACTATTTTATTATTTAATAGAATAAGTGAGAAATAGGATTTAATTGGAGTTTGGGGGTTATACGAGAATTAAGTAAACTTAGGGGGAGTAAAGTGAATATTGGGAGATTATATTTATTAAAGAATTAGAAAATAGAAGTGGGGGAAGCAGTTTTTACGTACAACAGAGAAAAGGGAGAAAAGTCAAGAAAAGGGAAGAGAACCAAGAAGGGCTGCGATTTCGATTATCTAAGGTAAGGGTGAGGCTAACTTACATTAATTTTAGTGTATATGATTCTGATTATGTTTTAACAAAAGTTATGAATAAATTTGGAGAATTGGGAATTAGGGTTATGATGAGAATTGATGATTAAATGATGGAATTAGGGTGAATTGATGTAGAAATGATGAACAGACCTTAAATGTTTCATATATTGATGTTTAGAATCAGTTTTAAGGTTAGAACAATGGGTTTGGGTGAATTTTTGAGAAAAACTGTAACCTGGCCGTACTGTTATTCATCGCTCGCCTCCCGAGTGATGAACCTCGCCATAGCGAGTGATGAAGATCATCGTTCGCCTCGCAAGCAGGAGTTGTTCGCCTCGTGAGTTGCATTTCGCAGCTCGCCATAGCGAGCAAGTTTACTCGCCGTAGCGAGTGTGGGCAGAGAGCTTGCACAATTTCGCATTTTTGAGCTGTGAGTTTAACCTTGGATGTTTATGAGGGCCTGAACATGTACCTTAATGATTAGGCAAAGTTTTAGAATGAGATTGAACTCGGGAATGAGGCAGAATGGATCCTTGAGCGTTATACCCTAACTCGCCGTGGCGAGTAGAGGCTCTCGCCTCGCGAGCTAGTGCTTGACAGACTGCGTTGTTAGGATTTCATGTGACTTTGTCGCACGAGAGGCTGTGAGTTGAACCTTGAGATAGCAATGAAAGATGTATAGGATTTAAATGATGAACTGTGAAGCTGGATAGGGTAAATTGAGGTTATTAATGTGATAAAAATTGTATAAGTAATACTTGGATTATGTGAAAATGCTAGACATCGTTGGATTGTATAAGATATTGTTATATCATGCTGTTGTATATTGTTGTGTTGCTCTTGATTGATTATGATTGTTAATGATCACTGGTTTATACTTAACTGCATTCAATTAGAATGTACAATGTGTTGGTTCGAGTTGTAAGTGGCGAGTTGTCGTTCTAAGTAACGGAGTCATAGGTTGTTGATGTTGATCAAGTTGGGGAGTGAGTCATAGTTATTATGCACGGTCGTTGTCGTTGGTTGTCGTTGTCGTAGTTGAGTTGTATGCTGATATACACAAGTTGAGTCCTTCATGATTAGGAATTTGTTGAGGGCTTATGCCATGGAATGCTATGTCATTCAACTGTTGAGGGCTTATGCCCTATAATGCTTTGTCATTCAAACTGTTGAGGGCTCATGCCCTGGAATGCCTTGTCATTCAAATTGTTGGGGGCTTATGCCCCGGAATGCTTAGTCATTCAACCCGTTGAAATTAGTACCACGTTGTTGTTGTTGTAGATGTTGTTGAGCGAGTTGGTGTTGTAGATGTTGTTGAGAGAGTTGTTGTGGTTGATGTTGTTGAGTGTTGTTGAATGAGCTGTTGTAGTCGTTGATAAATACTGATGTGTCGTTGTTGTTGATTGGATTAGTAAGTGTTATTAAAATTGAAGAAGTATGAATATTATCATTGGGTATATGTTGTTAATTATGTTATTTAATTAAGTTGATGATTTATATATATATCTATTATTATTGTTTGTGAATCTCACCCCTTCTGCTTGGAATTGTTGCCCTTCGTATGGGTAACTTGCAGGTATTGAAGAATATTAGAAGTGGTGGCTCAAGTGTCTTAGGGCTCTGATACGTAACGGGATGGGATATCGTTGTCATGTTTTCATTCCTTATGTATAATTATGAACCTGTTGATATTGATTTTAATCATTAAAGATATTTTGTTGAGGCCAAGTGCCAAGGATTTATTTGAAGGATGTTTAATGTTGAAAATTATTCCCGCTGCGATGAATTGATATGTTTTATTGAACTATTATTTAATGAATAGCATTTTATCCTATTCAAGAATTTTTGAAAAGCAGTGTAACACTCCGTTATTGATTTAACTCTGATTTTACTTATTAATATAACTGTTGGGAAGTCGGGGTGTTACAATTGGTATCAGAGCAGGTTGGTCCGTCCGGCCACGTAGTAGAGTCGTGTTGAGCCACGTAGTGTAGTGTGTCGACTTTAATCTATCTTTTGTTGTTCTGATTGTTGTTTGTGGTGTAGAGTTTTAAAATGGCTGGGAGAAATGATGCTGCTATTGCTGCTGCGCTTGAGGCTGTAGCTCAAGCTGTAGGACAACACCCACAAGCTGGTGCTGGTAACGATGGAGTAAGAATGTTGGAAACTTTTTTGAGAAATCATCCACCAACATTCAAAGGAAGGTATGACCCTGACGGAGCCCAGAAGTGGCTCAAGGAAGTTGAAAGAATTTTTAGATTTATGTAGTGTTCAGAGGTGCAGAAGGTGCGGTTTGGTACGCACATGTTAGCTGAAGAGGCAGATGATTGGTGGGTAAGTCCTTTACCTGTGCTTGAACAAGATGGTGATGTGGTGACCTGGGCTGTGTTCAGGAGAGAATTCCTGAATAGGTATTTTCCGGAGGATGTCCGAGGGAAAAAGGAAATTGAATTTCTGGAGCTAAAACAGGGGGATATGTCAGTTACGGAGTATGCTGCTAAGTTTGTGGAACTTGCTAAGTTCTACCCTCATTACAGTGCAGAGACAGCGGAGTTCTCCAAGTGCATTAAGTTTGAGAATGGGTTGAGAGCTGACATTAAGAGAGCTATTGGGTATCAGCATATCAGAGTCTTTTCCGAGTTGGTGAATAGCTGCAGGATATATGAGGAGGATACCAAAGCTCACTATAAGATTAGAAATGAGCGGAGGAACAAGGGTCAACAAGGTCGTCCGAAACCCTACAGTGCTCCTGTAAACCAAGGGGAACAGAGATTGACTGATGAGAGGAGACCTAAGAGGAGGGATGATCCTGCTGAGATTGTTTGCTACAAGTGTGGTGAGAAGGGCCACAAGAGTAATGTTTGCAATGGTGAGGAGAAGAAGTGCTTCCGATGTGGGAAGAAAGGGCATACAATAGCTGAATGCAAGCGTGGTGATATTGTTTGTTTCAATTGTGATGAGGAAGGTCATCTTAGTTCGCAGTGCAAGAAGCCTAAGAAGGGTCAGGCGAGTGGAAGAGTGTTTGCTTTAGCTGGTACTCAGACAGCGAATGAGGATCGTCTGATCTGAGGTATATTTTCGAGGACGAAAATTCTTCAAGTTGGGGAGAGTTGTAACGCCCCATTTTTATTTAATTATTTTTAGTTAATTTAAAGTCTTTTATATGATTTTTAAATGATTTACGTTGATTTTGTGGTGTGGTATATTTTATTAAATGACTATTTTATTATTTAATAGAATAAGTGAGAAATAGGATTTAATTGGAGTTTGGGGGTTATACGAGAATTAAGTAAACTTAGGGGGAGTAAAGTGAATATTGGGAGATTATATTTATTAAAGAATTAGAAAATAGAAGTGGGGGAAGCAGTTTTTACGTACAACAGAGAAAAGGGAGAAAAGTCAAGAAAAGGGAAGAGAACCAAGAAGGGCTGCGATTTCGATTATCTAAGGTAAGGGTGAGGCTAACTTACATTAATTTTAGTGTATATGATTCTGATTATGTTTTAACAAAAGTTATGAATAAATTTGGAGAATTGGGAATTAGGGTTATGATGAGAATTGATGATTAAATGATGGAATTAGGGTGAATTGATGTAGAAATGATGAACAGACCTTAAATGTTTCATATATTGATGTTTAGAATCAGTTTTAAGGTTAGAACAATGGGTTTGGGTGAATTTTTGAGAAAAACTGTAACCTGGCCGTACTGTTATTCATCGCTCGCCTCCCGAGTGATGAACCTCGCCATAGCGAGTGATGAAGATCATCGTTCGCCTCGCAAGCAGGAGTTGTTCGCCTCGTGAGTTGCATTTCGCAGCTCGCCATAGCGAGCAAGTTTACTCGCCGTAGCGAGTGTGGGCAGAGAGCTTGCACAATTTCGCATTTTTGAGCTGTGAGTTTAACCTTGGATGTTTATGAGGGCCTGAACATGTACCTTAATGATTAGGCAAAGTTTTAGAATGAGATTGAACTCGGGAATGAGGCAGAATGGATCCTTGAGCGTTATACCCTAACTCGCCGTGGCGAGTAGAGGCTCTCGCCTCGCGAGCTAGTGCTTGACAGACTGCGTTGTTAGGATTTCATGTGACTTTGTCGCACGAGAGGCTGTGAGTTGAACCTTGAGATAGCAATGAAAGATGTATAGGATTTAAATGATGAACTGTGAAGCTGGATAGGGTAAATTGAGGTTATTAATGTGATAAAAATTGTATAAGTAATACTTGGATTATGTGAAAATGCTAGACATCGTTGGATTGTATAAGATATTGTTATATCATGCTGTTGTATATTGTTGTGTTGCTCTTGATTGATTATGATTGTTAATGATCGCTGGTTTATACTTAACTGCATTCAATTAGAATGTACAATGTGTTGGTTCGAGTTGTAAGTGGCGAGTTGTCGTTCTAAGTAACGGAGTCATAGGTTGTTGATGTTGATCAAGTTGGGGAGTGAGTCATAGTTATTATACACGGTCGTTGTCGTTGGTTGTCGTTGTCGTAGTTGAGTTGTATGCTGATATACACAAGTTGAGTCCTTCATGATTAGGAATTTGTTGAGGGCTTATGCCCTGGAATGCTATGTCTTTCAACTGTTGAGGGCTTATGCCCTAGAATGCTTTGTCATTCAAACTGTTGAGGGCTCATGCGCCCTGGAATGCCTTGTCATTCAAATTGTTGGGGGCTTATGCCCCGGAATGCTTAGTCATTCAACCCGTTGAAATTAGTACCACGTTGTTGTTGTTGTAGATGTTGTTGAGCGAGTTGGTGTTGTAGATGTTGTTGAGAGAGTTGTTGTGGTTGATGTTGTTGAGTGTTGTTGAATGAGCTGTTGTAGTCGTTGGTAAATACTGATGTGTCGTTGTTGTTGATTGGATTAGTAATTGTTATTAAAATTGAAGAAGTATGAATATTATCATTGGGTATATGTTGTTAATTATGTTATTTAATTAAGTTGATGATTTATATATATATCTATTATTATTGTTTGTGAATCTCACCCCTTCTGCTTGGAATTGTTGCCCTTCGTATGGGTAACTTGCAGGTATTGAAGAATATTAGAAGTGGTGGCTCAAGTGTCTTAGGGCTCTGATACGTAACGGGATGGGATATCGTTGTCATGTTTTCATTCCTTATGTATCATTATGAACCTGTTGATATTGATTTTAATCATTAAAGATATTTTGTTGAGGCCAAGTGCCAAGGATTTATTTGAAGGATGTTTAATGTTGAAAATTATTCCCGCTGCGATGAATATTCAAGAATTTTTGAAAAGCAGTGTAACACTCCGTTGTTGATTTAACTCTGATTTTACTTATTAATATAACTGTTGGGAAGTCGGGGTGTTACAACTAGTGTGACACAGCCAATGCATATGCGTCAACATCAATTCACTATTTATATTACTCCTCTTGACACCTCTCTAACTAACTCATATTCTCTCTCCTCCTCCATGCCCCATTCTTTTGCACACACACGGATCTGAAATGATATCCATCCTAACTCACTCTCTCTGATTGGACTGCATCATGAACCAGTGAGTAATCTTCTTCTTCTTCTTCTTCTTCTTCTTAATCATCCATTCATCATACACTAATTGCTCATAAAATTTACATGGTTTTTGATTTGTAGGGCACCTTTACCAGCAGCTCAAGTATCTCTTCATTAGTTTAATTTCCGATTCAACTTTCAGAGTAGTGAGTTTTGTTAAATAATAGTAATAATGGTTGGAAACCCTTCATTGCATATCTCATCATTTCCTAGTTCCTTATCTTCATCCATGATTACAACCCTTCCAACAAACTCCTTTAGAAGTATAAACAGGATAAGACCTAATTCTGCAGATGGAGGACATGTTCAACAACCATCGTCTTCTTCAGAATCATCGAAGAATAATTCTCTTACACTTGTTTTGGACATTCCCCGCGCCATTTGGACCCGAACTATCCGTCCATTGACTGATTTTGGGTTTGGTGGTAGGACCATTTGGGAAGGTGGTGTTGGACTGTTTTTAGTTTCAGGTGCTCTTCTTTTTGCACTTAGTTTGGCTTGGTTGAAGGGTTTTCAAATACGATCCAAGTTCAGGAAGTACACTGCAACAGTTGAGTTTTCTCAGGCTTGTGGTATATCTACTGGAACGCCGGTGAGGATCAGAGGGGTGACTGTCGGTGATGTCATTCGAGTCAATCCTTCGTTAAGAAGTATTGAAGCCGTTGTCGAGATTGAAGATGATAAAACAATCATACCACGAAATTCGTTGATTGAAGTTAACCAGTCAGGTCTTCTTATGGAGACTATAATTGACATTACTCCTCGAGATCCCATTCCTACGCCTTCAGCTGGTCCGCTTGACCAGGAATGTCATAAAGAAGGTCTTATTGTGTGTGATAGAGAAAAGATTAAGGGTTACCAAGGGGTAAGTTTGGATGCATTGGTTGGCATATTTACCCGTCTTGGGCGAGATGTAGAGAAAATTGGTGTTGCCAACAGTTATTCATTGGCTGAACGAGCTGCATCTGTTATTGAAGAAGCTAAACCACTTCTTACAAAGGTGTGATGTAATTTTCTTAAGCAAATGTGCTTGATTGATAGTAATATAGACTGTTAAATCAGGAAAATTTCTTGCCAATACTAACTTGACGGTTGCATAACTTCGATTTTGTCATGATTTATCAAACTACAAGATTGTTTGTTTATCTCGTAGAATTCTTTGTTTGAAATATTTGATTTAAGAATTCAATTTTCGTTTCTGCTGTTATATTGTTGGTAACTTATTTTACAACCAAACATTTGAGCATAATTGCCAATTATTTTGAAAATTGAGCTGTTAATCAACAAACTTGGCATATGGAGTAGATATGTTGATAATCACATTCAGGAACCCGAAAAATTCCTATTCTCGTACTTTTAAGCTATTATGGATCTTCTGAAGCATACATATCTAATAGTTGTAGCAAAAGAAAACGTTTTCTGTATAAAATCGTTTCACTTCATTCAAACTCTTGTGGACATATTATGGATTTGATTTTGAACTAATTTTTTAACACTCGGTAGAAGTTAAATAATAACGTGTTTTTTTATGAATGTGTATAATCAATTTACTAATTGATAAGAAGAACGTTGATAAGATCATGTTTATACGCTGATGTCAGAACAAGTGTTTGGTATTCGTACATTTTGTTGTATCTGTTTATAGTTTCCTTTTCTATTATTCTATTATTATTATATATTCTCACACCCATATTGCTGATGATCAATGCTGTAGTGATGTCTCAGATCAATGCCATGGCTGAAGATCTTCAACCTTTGTTGGCTGATGTCTGTGATAGTGGCTTGTTCAAGGAAGTTGAGAATTTAACACGGAGCCTTACACAAGCCTCTGATGATTTGAGGTTAATTTGGAAACCTCTCTTGCTCTTGTTTTATCTCTAATTTGGCATGCATGCATATATGTGGTACTGTAGCATGTTAATTAATAGTAGAATAGGGGATACCATTGTGCTTGCCGCATCTAGATCTTGGGATAGATCCTGAATGAGGAGTATCGACAGTTAAGGTGGTAAGGGTATGTGGTTATAACTTGTTACATGTCTTATTTTCACCTTCATCTGTAAATGGATGGCAAAACAGTGGTGACATACCGGATAATAGAATCCTATGACAGGTATCTGGTGAATGGATGTGCCAAGCAGTGGATGAAATGGATGACACGGGCTGAGTTTTGGTTTAATTCCGCTCACAATGATCAAGTATAAACACGAAAGTATAAATGTGCAATATGTGGATCAATTGCTATTAGAAAGGGATGCTATTCTGGAGGAGCTGAAGTACAATTTATGTAGAGCTCAAAATCAGAAGAAAGTGCAGCCAGATTACAAAAGGAGGGAAGTTGAAGTTAGAGTAGGTGAAATTGTGTCTGTGCGGGCCCAGCCTTGTAGGATGAAGTCTCTTGCCAGCCGCTCAAATGAAAAGATCGGTCAAAGATTTTATGGTCCGTATGCGTGGGAGAAGGCGTGCTGGGAGAGGAGTGGGCCAATAGAATGTGCCAAGAATGTGGACTTGTGTGCAATATGACAGGATGACTGAAGGAGGAATAACAGAATTGACAGGTGGCCATCATGGATTGGACAAAGGAGGGGTGTGAGTCTTAATGGTAAAAAGACGAGAGAGATAGGGGAATATCATATAATGTGGGTAGAGCTGAGAATTGCGGTATCGTTCTCTGGGTAGTGTATCCTTTTCTATTTCCAATCTGGAAGGAGCCTAGCTCCAAGACCATATTACCATTCCAGTATCAATTCCATTTGCTTAACTCGGAATTCTCAGGTTTTTCCATTATTTCTCTGTTTTCAAATGTTCCTGTGAGATTAGTTCCCAACACTTGTGTACCAAGTCTATTCTGACAAAGTAAACATGTAACTCGTACGAGTAAACTATGTGGTGCTTTGACGTGTTTACGTAGACTCTCAAGTTTGACAATTTTAGGTGTGTGTGCACAAAAGAAAGGAATGGAGAGAAAATGATAAACCCATGGTTGTTACAAGACTAGGATGCAAAATATTTAAAAAAACTCACTCAAAATGAACTGCAAAATAACCGAATGCATGGACAAGTGGCATTTTGGGATTAGTGAGTGATGATGTGGGATTGAGGTAGTAGTTATAAAGGGAGTTAGTAGAAAGATGATCAAAGTGGGTACTTTTTGAGAATTGAGTTCATTATAATTGCATTTCTTAACCATAAGAACCGCTGGAATTTCAAAATTCAGAAGGACGATCTTAATGTCTTGAAGTATGAAAACTAATATAGATCATTCATTCACCTAAATTCAGAAGATAATTGAAGTGATTAAAAAAGTCAATATACTCTTTTTTTTTCACATTTTGTAAAACTTAACATTCTTGAACTATAATCGTCAGCATGTCTCTTGTTGTATTGCAACTAATGTAAATCATACAATGCTTATGCAGAAGGGTAAATTCATCAATTATGACCCCTGAGAACACTGAACTGATCCAGAAGTCCATTTACTCTCTCATATTCACCCTGAAGAACATTGAGGTAAGACCATAAACTTAAAATGGCGAATATATTATATATAATTAATAATAAGAATATTTTTTGGTATTTTATTGATTGATTTTTGTTGCGATTTGCAGAATGTTAGCTCTGATATTTTAGGCTTCACTGGTGATGAAGCTACAAGAAAGAATTTGAAGTTACTAATCAAGTCTCTCAGCAGGTTACTGTGAAGTCAAATTCCAATTGAAGTAGAACATAATGCAAATAGTTTATTACCAATGTTTTTCATCAACCACAACATTGAGGGGGGAAAACATTAATTTCCTAATGGTTCTTGCATTCTGCTGTGATAAAAATTTAACTTCCCTTATTTTGAATGAAGCATAGTTTGCAGATGATTGCTCTGAGCATATCCTTAATTTACAGTTTAACATGTTTTTTTAGCATGGAGGTGATTGTTAATTGTTGTCACCTTTTACCTACGTAACACCTATATTTTAAATCGAAGACGTGCCTGGTGTCTGACATGTGCTGGTGTCGAACACCAACATATGTTGTTATACTTAATCACTTCTATTTTCTTAAATTATTACCTTTGTCTACATGTCAGTGTCGTACTGCTTGGTGACTGTTACTCCTTCGATAAAACGAGCACTTAAGAGAGTGAGTGTGTACAAGCTTATGTTATTCGTCCTGGTGTTTCATTGATAAGCATGATTATTTGGCCAACAGACCATTTGAAAGGATAGGAAGTGATAGTGGAAAATGGAAATGAAGTCTTTTTGCCGATGATGTTGAGTTGTATGATCATTTGGTAACCCCATAATTTATTTCATCACCAGATTTATATGGTATAGCAATCTAGAAACGTTATGAGAGAAATTGTATGTTTTATGTTTTCTCCATAAACTAGTTGGATAATCTTGGAGTTGCTACTATTTTTTTTTATTTTAATTACACTGTTGTTCCATCCTTTATAACATCAGACAAAAGAAAGCAAAACAAAGCATGGTAAGGAGCAAGTTTTTTATATGCTTTTTTTTTTAAATTTTACTGTGCAGGGACTGAACCTCAAACCTCTTTATTATACTTATTCTTTAACTATCTCATAACTCATTCACTAAGATAATCTTATAAATTACAAAAAGAATGGTAAGGAATGACTGGTTGATGTGAGTGGGGATGTCTATCCTAAGGCTAGATATAATTTATTTTGAATGATGTCAAAACTAGGTTATGTAATTAAGTCTTTTTCAATAACTCTCAGTCTTGGAATAAAAAATAAATAAAAAATTTTGACCAAAACTTCTTGATTTTATATTGACTTATTAATACATGTGAAACTTCTTGAATTATTTAAATATTACAAGTGTCATCAACTCATTTAAAAATATTGCATAGTTTATATTGCAAGAAATCTGTTATTAAAACCCCAAGCTTGATATAATTGTAGTTAGTTAGAGAGAGATAATCGATTAAGATGAACCATATAAGGAATAGTTATTGAAATTCAATCCTAAAACAACTTTATCTATATTGATTCAGTTTTACTTTGATTCATAACACCAAAACACTTTTATAAATATTTTGTTCAGAAAATCTGTCAATACAAACTTAAATTAACTAAGTGTGGTCAGTGTGGATACAAAAGAAATTTTTACTGATAATAATCGTCACACTTACCAATATGTTGAGGAAACATAAATCCTCTTTTGTCACATATGCAATTGCTGAAAATAAGAAAGTGTAGTTAGAATATTCTTACACTTCTCAGTTAATCTTGTTTCAGGAGAAGTTTCTAGATTCCATGCCTACGCGGTGATAATCCAAGTTATCAAGGATATCATAGCTTCACACCACTTTGAAATCTTTCACACTCTTAGAGAAGGAAATCACTGCGCAGATTTTTTAGCCAAGCTTGGAGCCTTGTCAAATGCAGCCCTCACGGAGCACCAAACCCCTCCTCTTGATCTCATTGACAAGCTTAGAATTGATGCTATGGGAACCTATTTCCTAAGAGCTTAATTTTTCCTTTTTCTTTTCTTTTCTGTTATTTTTGTTAGCTTTATAACCAAAAAAAAGAATATTCTTACACTACTAAAGTTGTTGGCATTGGGGAGATGTGGAGTTGGAAAAATAACCAACATCAAAATGGATAAAAAAAAAGTCAAATAATTGATAGAATAGAATATTTTGTTATAATTGGCTCTATTTATTTTCCTATAATTATGTTGTATCATAATTAGATAATTGATCAAATATTACACAGTAGTTGTATATATTCTATTCAGATGAATGAGAAACAAAAGCATTCCATTATCTTATATGGTATCATATAAGATCTTATATGATATCATATAAGATATAATCTATCCTATATATAAAAAAACAACCCATATCAACACTTTTGGGTTGGATTTTTTCTTCCAAAAATGCCCTCAATTTTCAATACAAATAATCCATGTAACAAATAGATAAGAATAAATTTAAATATTAAAAAATGTAACAAATACGATAGGAATATATATATATGTCTGACTTTTTTTCCTTTATCATTTAAAAAATGTAACAAACTAGATGAGTATATCTACTTACATTTTTGTTATCTTTTTTTTTTAAGGAGCTATGATAAAGATTGTTGTTGGTGTCACCAAAAAAATGAGATTATATTTTTTTTTTTGTTATATTGTTGGTGTTATTGAAATAGATAATCATGTTTGTCCTCGTGAGTTTACAGTTGGTAGGGACAACGCATAATATATGCAAGGTTTGGAGTTCAAACCCCGACCACCACCAAAAAAGAAATAGATAATCATGTTTAATTTGATTTGTCATAAATAGAAAGGAACAAACCTTTATATTTTTAGTTTCAATCAAACTCAAAATTTCATAAAAAAATAGTTCATAATTTTCAAATTTTAGTGTTGTAAAAGAGCGAAAAGACAGACATGTGAGTGTCCATCTTTTCACTAGTTAAGATAATGGAAATGCTTGTGTTTCTCATTCATCTGAATAGAAAATATAGAACTATTGTGTAACATTTAGTCAACTATCTAATTAAGATACAACATAATTACAGAAAAAATAAGGAAAATATTAACAAGTGTCTTCAAGTGCAAGACACTTGTTAAGAAACTTAAAGAAGAAGTTTTGTCTTGGGATTGATGCATTCAAAACTTTGAAACTTAAAAAAGTAATATTTTTTACTTAAAACTTAACAATTATTTTTATTTTAGAATCCTTAACTAGTACCTTAAAACCAAAAAATGATTATAGCTAATTTTGACAAAATATTTTATTCTATCAATAATGACATGACGTCCATCAAGAGTACCACTAATGCCATGTCACCCAAATAATTGGCATGTCATCAAAATTGATGGAAGAGACCAATTGTCTCGATTTTAAAATTGAGGGACTAAAATTGCAGATTTAAGAACGAGGATTAAAACTACAAATTTGTTAAAAGAATAGATGAAAAGTGTAATTAAACCTATTAAATATTTTTTCCATATACCCTTGTCAAATGAGGATTTGAATCGAGTGTTTTGTGATTGATCCCTGAACTGAACTCAGCTGTTAGTTATGTTACTGGTTTCATTCAACATACAAATTTCCCCAAAATCTCTCTTTCTCTCTATTTGAAAAACCATGGTAAGGTAAATGTACGTGTTGGATTTGATTTGATTTGATTGATGGATTATGCTAATCGAATATTTTGATTGCAGAATATAATTGCTGGAGCTTTCAAGCCTCCTTGCAAAATTTCAATCTCTTTAACTCATCCAACAACTCGCAAGCAGGTAAATGTGAGATGAAATGTAATTGAATTATTACCGTTTTCACTTTCGTATGTTACTGTGTGTGTATTTGATTTTATGACGACGAAAATATGAACTGATTTCAGATGCAAAAACCGACTACATGGATCAAACGACTCCATAATATTTTCATATAATTCATTCATTCATTAATCTTCATATCTTTCATTTCTCTTATAGTTTTCTAGGATTTCTTCTTCCTATCTGATTGCTTAACATCTGATACGGCCCAATTCGAGTAGGGATCACACTCCAGAATTTAGAGTGAGAAACTAGAGATAAAAGAAAGGAAATTCATTATATTTTTCATTGATTCTAAATTTCTAATCCACAAGACATATAATGTTTATATAGGCTTGTGCATACTCATTATAAGATAACTACAACGGCTACACAATAACACTGCTTAGTAACTAACTAATAGAATATGCTTAAAAGATTCCTTCTAGATTAAGATGATTCATTCTACCTTCTAGAACTAGCCGAGTCACCGCATTTGTGCTTCTTATTCTAAATATCTTATCAAACATCTGATTTACTTTTCTTACTACAAAATCGATAAATTTTTTCTCTACATTGCTAAACCACCTAAGCTGGGTTTCCACTATTTTATTCTTGTGTTGGTTCTTTATTATCCAACACTCC
Organism: Medicago truncatula; assembly: GCF_003473485.1. Classification (NCBI taxonomy): domain Eukaryota; kingdom Viridiplantae; phylum Streptophyta; class Magnoliopsida; order Fabales; family Fabaceae; genus Medicago; species Medicago truncatula. The sequence goes on along the minus strand of NC_053044.1, from coordinate 15,191,776 downwards.
GTCTCATACAACATTGTCAGTCTGACAATTGTATTATGAAAACATTCTCAATGATTTCCTTATTTCTGTTATTCACCTAGATCATTGAAGTAAGGTTTTGTTTTAGCTTCCACGATATTGAGAAAGTGTTCATCATTCATTTGTGTTGAAAACCTTCAACAAAATCATTTAGATTTAATCTTTTGTGCACCACCCTCGGTTGTTTTTATAGGTTCGCGTGAAGAAGGAAAATGACCAGACAGTTATGGTTCCTCTCTTTCAAAGTCAGGAGAATATAGTTGGGGAGGTACATTGCATGAAATTGTCAACTATTTTGTTTTACCTTTGTTGTAAGTACTTTCTGACGATTTCATACTATTAGCAAAGTGGAATTTATTCGTTGAGACGTTGGTAACAGGTTAGTATAGAACCTGCACGTGGGAAGAAGGTTGAGCATAATGGTGTAAAAATTGAGCTTCTTGGTCAAATAGGTGTGTGTGCTTCTGTTTGTCTGTAGCTTAGAATGAAAATTGTGTTTAGCTTAGGTTCATAGAATAACTATTAACTTCTTTTATTTATTCATTTTTTGTTTATCGTATCATTTTTTATAGTTGAATGTATATATCATATCTTTTTTTGAGATTTATAATATTTTAATTTAATGTTTTCTTCAAATAATGTTTTACTGTTTGTATTATATATATTTTTTCCTTGTTTGCAGAATTGTACTTTGACAGAGGCAGCTTCTATGACTTTACTTCTCTTGGTAAGTTTAAGCTTGTACCACTGAGATCTTTCCTTTTGTTTTTGTCTTCACCATTTTATTCAGTTTCTAAACTCAGACCTTGCTGTAGTGGTAATCAAATATACTACCCTGGTTTTTTATATAAGCAAAAAATTACATCTATTTTGTCAAAATTTTGATCAAATGCATGTACATTTTTGCTTATATAAAAAACCGGAGTGAATATTTGCTTATCATCTATGAAGCACGGACACTCCTTGGACGACACCGACACATATAATTACACTGCATTTTGTGATTTTCTAAAAAAATTAGCTGTGTCGGTGTCCGTGTCGTGTCCGGTGTCCGTGTCCGTATCCGTGCTTCATAGCTTATCATTTTTATACGCATGGCCTCTCATGTCCTTTCCAATGTAGCTTTCTTCCTATGCTGGGACCTTTATGATGCTTTTTATAACTCCCTATAATTTACGTGCAGTACGCGAACTTGAAGTTCCTGGAAATTTATATGAAAGGAAAACTTACCCGTTTGAGTTCTCTACTGTTGAAATGCCACATGAATCCTACAATGGGATCAATGTTAGGCTTAGGTATGATAATTATTTTACTGCACTGGTAACCTTGAATTCTCAAATTTCTGGTGTATTTTCTTAACTTTTTAATTTAAAAATGTCAGGAATAACTAGAATTTGTAACATTCAATTTAATTTAATAGATGAGAAGTTCATGGTTTATATTTATTGAACTAAGTCCATATACTCTTGTTCGAAAGCAAGATAGAGGACGTGATACAGGAGGAAAAGCGTATAACTATTTAATTTTTTTTTTTATGGGAAGGGTCAAGACCACTTGATTAACTTGGCAGTTAGCACTAATAATACTTGGCAGTTAGCACTAATAATCTTTTAAAAAAATACTCCACCAACAACGATATGCTGCTAATTTAGGGCTAAATACTTATTCTTACGACTCCAGCATTCATTTTAGATGTTTTTCTAGGTTGGTAATACTTGGTTGGAGAAATCGTTGGTATGATTTTCCCTATTTTTTTGTTTTGACAAAATGATTTCCCCTATTTTATTTTAAATAGGAAAGAATTCATGTTTTCCTGCATAATGCCATGGGAATAACTACGAGTGATTTTGGCATAAGCTCAGCTTCATATATCAAGTTTCCCCCAAAATCAGGATCATACCTGTTTTTTTTTTTTTTTGAGAGAAGAGAAGAGAAGGATCATACCTGTTAATATTGTAGCTTTTTAAGTTAATCTACATATACAATTTAACTAAATGGTCCCATTCTAGACGGATATTATATTAGTTAATTGAGAATAGGCTAAAATTTGAAAGTTGCATTATTTTATTTTCCTTAGTGGACAGAAGATAGCCAAATTTACTTTGTTTCAGTAAATGGTCATCATGATAACCTTTTACTTCGGCTTATGGGTTCAAATTGTTCACTTTTTTCATATTTCTTTCAATATTATCACTGGTCAATAAATTACTTAAAGGTGGAAAGAAATGACCCTTTTTTTGCAATCTTGCAGGTATGTTTTGAAAGTAACAATTAGTCGAAATTTTGTCAACAACATTGTGGAGCACATGGATTTTGTAGTGAGTTAATCTTCTTCAATATAAACTTACATAGCTTAAATCTCTTGAAATCAGCCAACAATATGACCTATATATGATTACATGCATTACATTTCTACTGTCACAGATCGATTCTGTATGTACATGTGGGTGAAATTATTATTAATTAAAATAAAACTAATGACAGTTTTACTATTGTCCCCGAAAACTCATAAACTCAGTCCCTTGTGAGGATTCTGTATGTATATGTTTAAGCCTTCAAAAGTGAGTAAGAGATCCTCTTTAAGAAAAGTGAAAAACAGAAAACAACAAAGATAAAGAGAAAAATCAATTGAAGAAAGTTGCCAAATCATCTACATATATTTGCTTCTGAGATCCCGTAAAAATGGTTATGGGCTTTACGCCTAACCGAAGCCAAGTGCCTGATCCTATCCCAAAACAAGTAATGTGGTATTCAAACATTCTTTCCATACAAGATCCTTACTCCAACTATATTTACTATTCTGTAAATTGCTTTTCCCAAAACCCTAATAAATTTTGATCATGCTAGTTCTAGTTCTAGCTTTAGAGAAAATGTTTTGTCTCAATGATTCAGCAAGGCAATATAAAGGGGTATTTATGCAGATCAAATCTGCTATAATATTAATGATAAAACAGAAATTAAATCTCCCATAAATGAGGCGAGAAAGGAAAGGGGGATTGTAGAATGACCAAGAATAGAGTATGGTTACATAGATTAAATAGATGAGGTAGCTTCTCAGCCACCCTCAACCCTAGGTATTAAGAAAGGTAACAACATTACTCCCCTAGTCCTAATGAACGAAGAATCAAAACAGAAACAAATAAATGAGTTGATATGGTATCAAAACTACCAAACCCCTCTTATTCGATGAAATAAATAACTCAATAAAATCATATTAATGCACCATATGTCCACACTCCCCCTCAAGCTAGGTCGTAGTCTCAGATGTTTTTCTTGACACTGCTTTGGTGAGAATAATTGCTGTCTGCTGACTTGTTGGAGTATACGGAAGGGACATAGTTCCATTTTCTATGTTTTCCTCGACAGAATGAAAATCAACCTCTACATATTTTGTCCTATCATGATGAACCAGGTTCTTAGCAATGCTGATTGCAGACGGATTATCAAATAAAACCCTTACGGGTTCTGAATTTAGGATACCAGTTTAATGTAGCACCTTTTTTAACCAAATTCCTTCATAGATACTTTGAGGAAGAGCTTTAAACCCTTTTTTGCAAAAGTGCAAGACACAAGAAATTGAGATGCAAATGCAATAACTTGATATTGGGAGCCTGTCAGTTATATAGCCAACCCAATCAGCATCAGCGAAAATTTCAATTTCTCTGTTTGCTATCTTTTAGAATAATAATCCTTGATCTGGTTCCATTTTCAAATATATGAGAATTCTGTATAATACTTCCACTTATTCTTCTTTCGCGGGACCAATCATAAATTGGGCTCACTGTACTCAATGCAAAGCTTATGTCTTGTCTGATGTGATCCTCATGTAATTGTAATGATCCAAAAGAAAAATACATTGTTGTCTTTTAGAAAGGGAGTCCCTTTTTGGGTAAAAATCTTAAGCAATTACAATTGTCTAGTAGCTTAGGATATTAGATAAAGAGTGAAGAACCACCCTGACAAACACAACAAAATGTTATTGTCTGGTAATTTTGTCAATTACTACACAAAAAGACACATGTACGGAGCCGCTAGAAGATCTCCATGGTACGTCTCTGAGGGTGGTTTGTTTAGAGACTCCAGGGGCGCTATTCTTGGCTGTTTTCAGATCTTATTATGGAAGCCGTGTTGGCCATTAAGGGAGAGGGCATGGAATCTACCGGACAACAGGGAGGCAGGGGGCTTGAAAGAAGGAGGAAGCCATGGAAAAAGCAAGTCATTCATTTGACCTATAGAGAAAAAAAAACCTGCCTCGACCACGATAACCTGATCGGAAGAGGTCACTAAACTTCTCTCAGCCTCACCCTAATCACAAAACCTTTTCTCAATGGTGGCTAGGAATCAGCCAGCGGCAACAATTTGTCCCTTGCCACGACTCAGGCTGTAGTAGACGAATTTCAGCGTCAGAACCAGGCACTACAGGAGCAGATGACAATCGTGAACCGGAACACTGTAGTTTATGTGAAGACATGTAGGTATCATACATTCATAACATTTTAACAGGTACTTTTAGATGTTGAACTCCCATAGGAGGTTTTAAGATGCGACTTCTGATCATAGGTTTTAACAGCGAGATGGGGCTTCAGATTGGGCGATTTGCATTTTTGTTTATTGTTTTTTTATAAATACCATGTATCATCCTTGTTTTGCAGATTAGTTTCTCCTTTCATAACTACATTTAAAAGTTGTACAATATAAAAGTAAACCCCGTACATATATAATATATTTATATATTAAGAGTTATATGGAATAAAGGATAATCAACCGAGGGACTTGTGTCACAAAAACCGAAGGATAATCCTTGTCTTCCTTGATCATGCTATGGCAAGCTTTCATATTCTGATTGTCTGAGTAATAACTGTATATTTTCTTTGTATGTCAGTTTGAGATTACTGTACAGTAGTTTTTTTGCTATTTAAACTTTTTCTTACTACAATATCTGTACAGGTACACAATTACATTCCAGCACCATCGATCAATAACAGCATTAAGGTGAGGAGCATGTTCGATTATGAGTAGTGCAGATTGTTGATTAACAATCCTTGCTGTGATCATTAATTTAATAATTCAATCTATGCTTCTAAAATCTAAAGCCAATCTACTTGAACGATTTGTTCTCCATTACCTGGAAACTAATTGAAGCTTCATGTTCAGTCATTTTAAACCTGTGTTTCTCTGATCGTGCTGTAAATTCCTTTATGCAGATGGAAGTAGGAATTGAAGACTGCTTACACATAGAGTTTGAATACAGTAAAAGCAAGTGAGTCTGAAAAAGGTCATGATTAGTACAACTTTAATGTACTTAAAGAATATTAAATTAAACTTGCTTTTTAAAATTTAAAAATTAACAGGTATCATCTGAAGGATGTTGTCATTGGCAAAATATATTTTTTACTGGTGAGAATCAAGTTAAAAAACATGGAACTTGAAATTAGGCGTCGAGAGTCAACTGGATCAGGGACCAATACATATGTTGAAACGGAGACCCTTGCGAAGTTTGAGTTGATGGATGGTGTTCCCGTCCGAGGTTTGTAGTTACTCTTTACAGCATTCTTAGTTTTTTTATTCGGAAAAATGATTATATTTTGATTAAAATGCATGATGATTTCCCTAATTTCTTATTCAATGTTTAGAAATTATCTTATATTTTTCATTGGTATGATTAAATAATTGGAGTACAGTACTTTTGGATAAGTTTTATGTAGGGAATAAAGGGGCATTCAATGACAGGGACAAAACCAAAATTGAACCTTTTTGTCAAGAGAGTGAATAAACAAAACATTATTAAATGACCCAAAACGCATAATGCAATAATTAAACGAATCCAAGGAAAGCCTAAAGCGACATGAAGCTAGTATTTAATGGTTTTCAATAAAAAGAGGCCATTGTAAGAGAGGTGTAAGTGAAAGAGAGTTGTGGTCAATGGTCATGATATGAGAGGCGAGGTCCAACCTGTAGCCATGTTTTATATAGAAAATAAGGATTGGAACCCAACCTCTTTAGAAGAGCTGAATATGGCAGATCTGAAGTTGCCTGTTGAGAGTGTTTGATCAGGTTCCTTGTGTTCCAAGCTTAGCTGTTGATCTTTATTCTAAACATGTATTAAATTTATTGTTTACGATCTATTAGATACATACAAAGGCCTAATTCAGAACCCCGAAAAAGGACTACTCTGTTCATTCATATCTCTAGTTAATGTGAGATTTCAACACACCCTCACGTTCAAGATTGGACATCTGGAGTGTGGACAAATGTCGGTGGTCCAATAAAAACATCCCCCACTGCCTAGGTCTAGACATCTAGGCTCTAATACCATCTTGAAAAGGTTTTGATTCGACCTCAAAAAGCCAGGCTAGGATCTGATAAGGACTATTTGACCATATCTCTAGTCGATCTTAGATCTCAACAATTAGGATCTATAGACATGAGAGTATCAACTCTGTCCCTTCTTTTTGGTTTTCTGTTTTTGGAAGTGGTGCTTGTACTTGCTGATTTACTTTGTAATCAATGATAATGTTAGTTAATTTGGAAATACAATATTAAGTATATATTGCTTTTTTTTACATAAATAAAGTATATATTGCTGATATTGGGTTTTTAGGAGAATCTATTCCTGTCAGATTATTCCTCAATCCATATGAATTGACACCCACATATCACAATATCAACAACAAGTTCAGCGTGAAGTATTTTCTAAATCTTGTTTTTGTGGATGAAGAAGACCGGCGCTACTTCAAGCAGCAAGAAATCATAGTTTATCGCCTACTTGAGGACTCCTGAATATCTTGTGCTTGGAGAGCTATATGTTTTTTTTTGCCTTGCAATAAGGAATTGTTTGCTTGTGTCACGTTGTCCCACTCGGTCTATATTTGGTTCTCTTTTGATAAGAATTGATTTTGATTGAATTGATTTTGAGTGAATTTATTCTATCTAAAAGTGAGTTGCAGATAAAGTAATTTGTGTTTGGATACATTCATTTAAAATTGAGCTGAATTGTTTTAAAGAAAAATAAAAGTAAGTTGAATTATATTTTTTGCTTTGTTGAATCAATTTTAGAATTATAAGCTACAAGTAGAACTGATTTTCCTCCCCAAAATTGATTTCTTAAAAAAAAAAAATGCCAAACATAATTTTATGGAGTTAGAATTGCTTTTGTCACTTGAAAAACACTTCTAAGCATCTAGAAGTGAAACCAAACACTCATGAGTTGGTTTCATATGTTTTTAATATCATGTGCTGGTTCGGAGACATATTTAGTCTCCACCGTTGAGTTGTTCACATTTTTGTGAAAATTTTAAATTTCTGCATAAACATAAAACACTGTTTTTCTCCTCCTTTGCCAATATAAATATGATGATCAAGTATACAACTTAAACATTTAGGGGTTATTTGCTTTTTTATATATGGAGCAAACACAAAAGGTAAAAAAATAGAAGTATACGATCGATTACATATAAACATGATGATGAAGTATACGCCTGATTACAACACATTTAAACAAACAAAAAAAAAATTACAATGCATTTAAGCCTGGTTTTCTTCTTCATCGTCCTCTTTATCCTCAACAAAACCATATGGGGCACAAAGCTTGCAATTCTTCACCTTCTTCAAGAAATGCAACCCTTTGGTGTTCAGCTCGACTCCTTTGTCAAGCACCTTCATCGTGGCCACAACATTCTTGAAACCACGGGGAACATCAGCCAAGAAATCATGTTGAACTTCCTCGATCTTAGCTATCAACCCAATCCGGTTCAATTCAGCTAATTCTTCGGGCTCATATGATCCTTGAGGGTCAACGTATTATGTGGTTGTTTTCAGCGCGAATTCAAGTTGCTTTTTCTTACGCTTGAGCTCAGCCACCTTGTCCTCCGCGAACTTCTTAGCACTTTCAAATCCCTCCACTTGCCTTTTCGCGGCAGTGATCTCACTGTCCTTGTTGGCTCATTAGGTGATTAAACCGACCAGGATCTCTTGCTTAACCTTTGTAGTCAGTGAGTCAGTTTCCAACTTACCCACCCAAGCCTCGAGGATTTGCTTCTCCTCGAGTAAACCATCAGCTTTGGATTTATATATGATATCCAAGCTTTTCAAAGCCACTACAACACTCAATGTTTTTATTGCCTAGAGAAAACCTTATGTCAACGAGGATCCAATATGATCCATCGGAATCCAGTATGAACTGGAGAGTCTGTTCAAGAAGTCAAAGATTTTGACCCAATAATCAAGGTATTAGAAAGGTCCTTCCTATTTGTAGCAGTGGTTTTGCTTCCACCTTTTTTGGCAAGTTGAATCATCTTCTCCTAAAAGTTCAGCATAACGTCTACGATCAATACAAGAAATATAAAGTTAGTAACGAACTAAGAGAAATGCAAAAGAAATGTAAAGAATACACCATAGAAAGGAATAGGTTTTTACCCAAAAAACTTTTTGCCTCAACGACGCTCACACACCTCACAAGCTTGTAGGTGTTAATAAAGCGAGTCCTCTTGAGAGGCTGGCCCTCGAAATTAAACAGAGGTTCCTGGTTACTACCTACCACGTCAAAGAGAATCAGGCTAGAAACATAAGCCTAGAGTTTATTGTAGTCTCCATTCTCCCTCGTCGACATGTGATTGTAGGCATAAACGAACTCTTTTGTTTGCTGATCAAAATGATCCTTACACCAGTAGAAAATGAATTAAGGGACCTTAACATTAAAGAAGCTCCCATTTTCCCAAGCATAACTCCTTGTCTGCAAGATATTGTTTAAAGATGATTTGTTTTTGGGTTTGATGAGAAATACATATCCTTAAACTCTCGAACTAGATCAATAAAAATGCTAAAGAACTTCATGTTTGGCTTTAGAGACACCGAACTTCTGCCTCCACCCTTATCTGATCCTTGCAATTGGGTGAAAACAGAGAAGACAAACAGGATGGTAGGGACCAATTGAAGATATCCACACATCAACTCAAAGGCTCGAGCAAACGCCAATGAGTTTGGATATGGTTGCAAGTGGTATAACTCCAACCACTTCATGACCTCTTTTTTTGGAAGCCAGTAAAGGGCATCCTGAAACCCATATTCATGAACGCCACCTAATACATGGGGGTCATGTTCTCCTCGTATCATATTCTCTACGGAGGGAATACTTAATTCCCATTCCTCGCCCCCCCCCCCCCCCCCCCCCCCCCCACCCTACGATTTATGGCCATGAAGGGACGCTCATAAGTCCCCGGGAAGGAATAAATGCCTAGCGTCATCAAAGGTTCATCCCAATCCACACATCTATAAGCTCTTTGATTGAGATATGGCCTTGTCTTCTCCTAGCCATATCAAACCTAAAAGAGAAAGAGGGAAAAATGAATTCAACAATCGTATTAACCTTTCCTTTATCCGATTAAGTCGATTCAACGAGGAAGAGCATAAATGTTTCTCGCGAACGACGAAATCCCTAAAATGAAACTCTGATACCCAAAAATTCTAAATATATGATGAGAACCACCACTTACAATGGCTCCTAGTTTAATTCTAAGTTTAGAGCCATCGTCTAACACCAACATTCATAGCAGAAAACAAAGAAGAACTAGTAAACTACCTAGAACCCGGTGGTTTTTGAAAAACATAAACCGATTTCAGTGCATAACCACCACCTATCACAGTGGAAACAACTAACATTCATCTTCTACTATAAAAACATGATTACCATGTAATTAAATTGAAGCATAAAACATGAAAGAGATGAAAGACGAGAACATCAACCTGTTTTTAAAAAAGAAACACAAACGAGAAGAACGAACTCCTGTTGAATTTGAAAATGCAGAAGCATAAACTTCAAAAGCTTTGTAAAATACTCAAAATGGAATAAACTTGATAAAAGAAGAGTAAAAAGTGTTTAGAATAACTACCTAAGCCTTTTATACTCCTTCTTAAAACATTTGAAAGTCCAGAGACGCCCATTCAGCACAACGCTTCATGTGGAGTCACATTCCATTAAATCGAAACAATAGTCCATATCATAACATTTGATCAATCCAACAGATCAATACGAAATCCATCAAAGTCCAAGTGATAGGATGGATCCAACAAATATGAACCTTCCTCAAAAACCAACACTGGCACAACCAGTCAAAGGCAGGGATGGCAAAACGGGCTGCTTTGCCCCCGTTTAAGCATGTCCCGCTTAAATATGTAAAAAAAAAAAACAGGACGAGACGAGCAAAGACAATTTAGATAGTCGAGTCCAAAATTTCACCACGTCCCGCAAAATAGCGGGCTGACTCATCAAACAAAAAAAAACTATTTTTTAACGCACTTTGTTTTTATAAAAAACAAAATTTAGTGTTATTTAAAAAAAATAAAGCTGACAACAAATATATTTGTTTTAAAAATAAGTTTACAAGACAAATTTAATTGATGACGAATTATTGAGGTGCTTCACTTTAAATTTTGCCGAATCATTAAACAAAAATAAATAAAAACTAGCAAGTTGACGAGTTGGTGGGGCTGACCTGCACCGTCCTACCTCGTTTTTCAGCGAGGTTAATGAGGTGGGCCAGCTAGAGGTAATGAGTTTAAAATTTTGTCTCAGCTCGTAAAAAATAGCAGGCTAAACGAATCAACTCGAAAGATTGGGTTTCGTTTTGCCACGCATACCCAACGACCTATGTAATTAAGTGCATTATTAACCCTTACATGTGATACCCAGTTACCAAAGGTCATATCCCCTCAATCTCTTTCACGAGATACCCGCAATAAATTCTGACAGGACAAACAATCACGCCATTTGAGTGGACACCAAATAGTCACACCCATTCATGAGCAGTTGTTTTAACGAGCATAAGGTAAAACCTTTACCAAACATCGCTCGTAAAATCAACACTTCACTAGCTCTACGCGAGAAGGGTCCTTATAATTGAAAAAAAAAATTGCTCCTTGAGAGCACTCCGTGAAAACAGCTCTGCAACGAACATCATTATCCTTAGTTCTCTACGAGCATAATTATTTCAAATTAACCAGCTCCACGCGAACAAATTACAAAAAACAGTTTGAAATCAAACAATCAAATTCACTAGCTTCTTGCAAGCACAATTGTCTATACGAAAAATGTCCTTCTCGAACCACCCATCTCCATTACTCCTAAAACTTACAATTTTCACACAAATTACAAGCATAAAGCGAGCATCAGACTCTGCATGATTTAGTTCCCACGAGCATCATACCATCACACTCGAAGTCACCACTCTTACTCTAAGAGCAACGACTTGGAAGACTAATGTTTTGAACTTCCCAAAGGCTTATGCTTGCAACAGTCAAGACCCAATTAACTAGCGCAATTCATCGTTGAACAAATTAATCATTAACCAATTATAACTTTGACGGCTCCCATGATTGCTATCTATAACGCTTGACGGTTATAGTCGCTGAACAACGAATTTTGCCATTTACAATGACACCTGAACCTCCTCTTTACATAAGGGGACTTTACAGAGTCCCCAAAGGTACAATTTCCTTCATCCCTTACCTCTATTCTAACTCACAAACTGACATGAAGATCAAACTGTCTGCAGGTAAACCCCATATCCATTCCAAGCTTGTACAAACAACCAACTCATCGTACGGGACACCATTTTGTTTATTAGTTAAAATCAAATATATACATTACTTTTTAAAATTTTATACATAAATCAAATTAATCATTAACCCATTATAACTTTGACGGACAAATTTATCCATATTATAAAAGAGTTAGAAAATAATGTAGATATATTTTTTTTTTGTGGTGGCCGGGGTTTGAACCTAAACCTGACATATATTATGTATTGTCTTTATCAATAGAGATAAGCTCACGAGAACAATGTATATACATTACATTAGTGGTGACTTTTAGGGTGCACAAATTGTTAAATTTGTGTACCCATACACAAACATACCTTTAACCTTAGATTTACTATTTAAAAATTGAATGGCTTGGATGCAGTGATGTCTACATTTACAAAAGGTGTTTATAAGGTTAGTCTTAATGAAAATGAATTTTTAGGATTGTGGTGTATTTATTTACTAATAAAGTATGCATTAAAATTTAAATTTTTCTTCTAAAAAGTATATATTAAAATGTTAATAAAACAGAGATATTTTATTTTTTTTTAGGAAAAACAGAGATATTTTCTTGACAAAAAAAAACAAGAGAGATATGGTTTCGTCACTAATGTGACCTCATTTTATAGAAAATTGTTGTTGATACATTTGGTTTGACTGAGAAACACATGTAAAAGACGAAAATGTTGCTCGACAGTTAACGCCGAATTATGGAACCGGCTGCAGTTAAAAACCGAGGAAAACTGAAAACTTCGACAGTTAACTGCTGAGGAAACCTCAAACCTTTTTTTTTTTGTTGACAAAAACCAAAAATTGTCATTAATAATATTTATTGATTTTGAATGTTTCAATCATTATTTTATACCTTTCAATTGCAGCATTACTTAAATAAAAAAAAATCTTTGTGCACAATTATTTTAACGTAGAAAATATAACAATATATTATACCATAAAAAATCGTTGTGCACAATTATTTTAACGATTTTTTTATTATTATTTTTATTTAAGTAATGTGCAAAACAATATTCAAATGCTTAATTTTTACAATGATTTAAATGCTATTCTCAGACAAATCAAATGTGTCAGCAACAATTTTCAATTTTATATTAGCCGCGTGAATTTGCTTCCTTTTACTTATAACAAATAATTTTAAATACACTTATGTTTTAGGTTTGAAAAGTGAAAAAAAAAAAGGTCCCACAGAAAGTTTGAAAAAATGTAGGTTTATTGGTGATATCATGTAAGAGTTGAGAAAACATGTAAAAGAATTTCATAAAAAAGACGGAAAAAAATGACTCGCAAAAAGTAAAATATAAATTAAAAAAATGAATTTTTTGTACAAATTAATATATAATTAATTGAATTTAACTCTGTTAATAAAAAAAAAGCTGACGAAAAATAACAACCACTATTTACCGCTAAAAAAAACATTATTTATGTTTAAATAAATTTTAGGTTTAATTGCACTTTTCATCCTATCTTTTGCTAATTGTGCGATTTTGCACCCCATCTTTTGTCCCCATTCTGGTTAGATGGACCATCTTATGTTTAATTGCACTTTTGCCCCCCTATCTTTTTGCCAATTGTGCGATTTTGCACTCCCTCTTCTTTTTTTGAGCGATTTTGCACCCCTCTTTTGCCCTCTTTCCCCTCTTTTAATGATGATTTTGAACAAAAACACAATTTGCAAAAGATGGGTGCAAAATCACTCAAAAAAAGAGAGGAGGTGCAAAATCGCACGATTGACAAAAGATAAAGGAAAAAAGTGCAATTAAACCTAAATTTTATTACCGAATAAATGCATCGTGAAAATTCACATGTCTTTTAAAATATCCATTTAATAAAGTAAACAACTTTTGCAAGCCACATCCATATGGTCTAAGTATGTCTATACGTGAGATCCTAACCATCCATTCTTTAAGTGATAAATCAAAGGTTGAATGTGTGTTTGTGTACCTTAAAACCACCTACATTAATATATTGTCAAGAATAAATTGGATAGTGAGAAATTTTTTGGCTTAAGTGTACTTTTGGACCCCTATCTTTTCAAAAGTTGCGGTTATGTCCCCCTAACTAATTTAAATACAAAACAGCCTCCTATGTTTTGATTTCTTGGCAGTTTTGGACCCTCGGTCCATTAGTGAGGTGCCACGTGGCCCCCTAAATAATACACGTGACACCTCACTAATGGACTGGGGGTCCAAAACTGCCAAAGAATCAAAACATAGAGGCTGTTTTGTATTTAAATTAGTTAGGGATCATAACCGCAACTTTTGGAAAGATAGGGGTCCAAATTTACAATTAAGTTAAAATTTTAATAATGAAATTGGGGTTTTATAAATTTATAATGACGAGTGATTTGGAGTATAGCCTCGGGTACGGGTACAGGGTGTATATATATTCCATTCCCCTCTCTAATTTTCCACATTTATTGTTTTACTTTTCTTTCTCTCTCTCTATATCGCAAACTCAAACAAACGCCTTTCTCTCACCTCCTCCAATGGCCGACCAGCTCACTGATGATCAGATCGCCGAGTTCAAGGAGGCCTTCAGCCTCTTCGATAAGGATGGCGATGGTCTCTTTTCTCAGATTCCTTTTTCATTCTCTTTTTCTTTCATTTTTTTCTTAGATCTAGTCTAGTTATTCATATTCTTTTTTTTTTTTTTGCATGTTTTGTTTATTGGTGATCTAGGTTTCCTTTCTTGATTGACTTTTCTTTTTGTGTTGAATTGTTGATTGCTATTGTTACCGAATTTTGTTTGATTCGTGTGGCTTTTGATACCCTTCTGGATCGTAAGATTTTGAGCCTTTTTGAATTTTAATGTGAATTTTTTGATGATGAATTTTGTGCTAGATTTACTTATATTTGAAATCTGTGTGTTGCTGTAATTTGGTTTCATGTAGGAAATTGATCGAGCATTATGCATCTCTGGTTGAAATCTAGGAATTAGGGTTAGTGTTATAAGTTTATACCTCCCTATCATTATAGAAGACTTGTATATGATTGTGGTCATTATTCGGTAAAATCAGTTTTTAGAGTCTGAGTTCCGCAAAAAATGATAAAAATCGTCTATCTCGATTCATGTGCGCCTTTTGTTTTGATTGAAAGGGAATGTGTTATTTGGTTTCTTATTGCTAGAAATTCTTATACATGTTTGGATTTTATTATTTATGAGTATTTTTTTCCATTACGGTACGAATTATGAGGTTTCTGTTTCTACCGTGATGTATAATGGTGTGTACGAGGGAAACCCAACAAACACGTATATATACAGCTTCATACATGATTATCTTTTGTTCCGATGACATGTGTTTAACTATTTTGTAACACACTGTAGGTTGTATTACTACCAAGGAACTCGGAACTGTAATGAGGTCACTTGGGCAAAACCCAACTGAGGCAGAGCTACAAGACATGATCAATGAAGTTGATGCTGATGGCAATGGTACCATTGATTTCCCTGAATTCCTCAACCTGATGGCCCGTAAGATGAAAGACACTGATTCAGAGGAGGAACTTAAGGAAGCCTTTCGTGTGTTTGACAAGGATCAGAACGGTTTTATTTCTGCTGCTGAGCTCCGTCATGTTATGACAAATCTTGGTGAGAAGTTGACAGACGAAGAAGTTGATGAGATGATTCGTGAAGCCGATGTTGATGGTGATGGGCAGATCAACTACGAGGAGTTTGTCAAAGTTATGATGGCCAAGTGAGGACCAATCAACCATAACCGAAATTTTAAAAGCGTATAAAAAAGAAAAGGGACAGGGCAGATAAGTTTTGATGAGGATTCTATTTCCATTAGGGTCGTTAGTTTTTGCTGGTCGAGTGTCTATTTTCTTGTTTGCTTTAATTGGTACTGCTCCTTATTAGTTTCCTACTTGTTTGTTCTGTCCCTTGTTTCAGTAGTTTGGGTTAGCTGTTTCTTACCATGCATTGTTACTTCACTTTTCATCTTTTTTTGGTTATTATTATGAACCTAGAACTATTGGATGCAATTTGTGTTTGGTTAATATGCTGTTAATATTTACATCCTTTGGCATATGGTTTTGGATTTAATGCAATTGGCTTGTGAGTTTAAAAAAATGTTGACTTAGTTATATGTTTTATTTATGATTGTTTCATATATGGGTTTAGCAATCCACACCTCAAGGTGTGATTTTCACTTTTTAGTTATAACTTTGCTAAAAGACACCTTCATAAAAATTAGTCGGTGTCTCTTAGCAAATGCTCATAGAATAACTTGCTAAAAGACACCTTCATAAAAGGTGTCTTCTAGCAAAACCCTTTATATATATATATCACCACTTTTGAGAGGATTTTGAGTTATGCTGTGGATGTGAAAGACAAATTCAGCAGAAAATTGCAAATTTGTTTTTTTATTTTTATTACAAAGCTAAAACAAAGTATTTTAAATTTTCGAAACACTTCACTGATGCAAAAACTTTCACATTCCACTATGAATTAAGTGTTTGTTTTGCAGTAGAGGTATAGGAAACGCACGCAAAAGAGAAGCTACAACTAGTAGCTTCTGTTTTTTCACGTTGGAGGGGCCGTAGAATGCGCGTCATATCTCCTAGATGTCAAACCAAACACTGTGATAGTGAAAGGTTTTGCTTAGGTGTTGTAATCTGTGTAGGGGAAATTTAGCCCAGCTGTGATTTTTTTTCCTTTGTTGATAAAAAGATGCCATGAAACTTGACTTTGTTTATATAAATAAAATAAAGAACAATGATTTCATAGGGTAACAACGTTATATAGAATGTTGAACTTAACTTGTGTTTGCTTCACATCAAAGCAAAGCATGAGTTGAAGAGAATGAAAACAGCTGAATTTGATTTGGTGTCTGCCTCTTTATGTTGTCTTTCTCTTTATGGTCCTGATCTGTAGGGATGCTTATTACGTAGCAAAGAATAACTTTTTCCAGATATACTACTAACTTGCATTCAAAGCATGTGGGAGAAAAGCAGTCCAAAATATTCAATTATTTTAACAGAAGGCAAAAGAGGGTGGAATTTTTTAATAGAAGAAGGTCTAATGGTATCATTCCGAATTAAAAGAAAGTATTGTCCGGAAGTATATTTTCAAAACGTGTGTTGGTTTTTTTAGAAATGTGGGAAGTTGAAAAATAAAAAACAAATAACAATAAAACAAAAGTTATGCATAATGGTAGACATCTCCATACATTAAAACAAGCAAGTTTTGTCCCCGTGAGCATAGCTCAGTTGGCAGGGACATGCATTGTTATATGCAGGGGCCGGGGTTCGAATTCCGGACACTCCACTTATTCTCTTTAAAAAAGGAGAATTCTAGCCACTATGTGCTACCTGATAAAAAAAAAAAAAAAGTTTTTAATAAGGCATTGGTTAAGCAATTAAAATAAGTATCAAAATGTAAAACTTGTCTTTTCAAGACAAAAGATCTATTAATAGATTCCTTAACCATTGTTCTTGGGATAGCCATACAGCGAAAATCGTGGAGTATGAACCAATCATCATGGTTTAAAGTAGGGACATGGCTAGGAACAAATTGTCCCCTATGAAAATGCCACCAATTTTCGTCTATGCATCAATCTCAGTCAGTCATTTTTAATGAAAGATCAACGACTATCAATAAAAATCACACACACGGGTATTGTCTATTTCATTTCCCTCCTCATTCACGTCTCAGCTTCGTGTGAAAATATTCAAACCGTTTCATCTTCAATAACAACAACAACTCGGTGAACACAATCTGTATTGATGTCGTTGTCGAGTGTTACTTATTGACATCGTCGTCGCATGCTACATGTTGACGTTGTCGTCGCCTGCGCTTTGGTTGACGACGTTGTTGTGCTCCGTTGATTGTCATTGTCTACTCTGTTTTATCATCATCGTTGTCGTCATCTACCGCATCAGTGGTTGACGTCGTCTCTCCGCTGCGACATCCATTCATCGTCTATTCCATTTCATTGGCTCTGCTGTTGTTTCAAGCTAATAGGTAACAACTCTTCAAAATTTGTTTATGTGTAATGTAGTTGGGTGATAGTAAACTTAGTTGACAATACTAAAATTATTAAAGTTACAATAACTTGACACTCGTTTTATTATAGTATTAGTAGAACACCCGTACACAGACGCTCAGAATCGCGCGTAGCGCTCCATTTTTGAGATTTTTTTTCTTCATCTTCTTTCTTCCCCTTCATGATCTTTTGTGGTCGTCTTCACACATCTTCCTCACCTTTATTCATCTTTAAACCCAAAAAAAAAATGAAAACAAGAATAACAACTTTATATATTTTTTTACTAAATAATAACTTCATTAATTAGCCCACTTGATTTGGCCAGTGATATTGGCCTAAGACTAAAATGGAAAAACAAAGGTAAAATAAACAATAAAAAAAGAGTACAGAGTAAATGACTTGGTAGATATGAGACTAAAATGTGGAACACATAAATTAGTTAAGGGATAGTATTCAACTTAAAAAAAAAAAAAAAACAGTTAACTTTTGATTACTCGTCTAAACTGCGATCATTAGTTAAAGTTGTGTAAGGCAGCAGAATAAATAAATAAACTTTGAATATTGAAGGAAAAGAGATCGAAAAAAAAAAAAAAAAAAAAAAAAAAAAAAAAAGAGGTCGGGTATATACTATATAGTTGGTATGGAATTTAGGGGAAGAAGATGAGAGACAGAGAAATGGTAGCAATTTCATTATACAGAGGGAATCTTCACCGAGCACCCGATGTGCCTCGTCGATGGTTAATGCCAAACCCTAAAATCTCTCTTAAAGATTTCAAATCCCTTTTATCTCGTCGTTCAAAAGCTCTTTCCAGAACCTCTTCTTCCTCCAACCCTAACCCTAACCCTAACCCCAATCATGTTGTTGATGATGTACCATCATCCACCACAAACCTAAAACAACTAATACAAATTTCCAATGAACCTGAAAAAGAAGAAGAAGAACAAGAACAAGAACAAGAAGAACTCGTTGATTCCAAGAAACCGCTTGATGGATCCGAATTCAAGAATGATGGTTTAGAGAAAGTGTCTGATGATGATGCTGCTGCTGCTGCAGCTGCAACTTCCATGGAAATACAAACTGACCCGGTAAGCTTATTTTGTTTATTTATTTATTTTTTGAAAACTTAGTATCCGGCCACATGACCCGACTAATACAATGGGTCCAATCCCACCATCCACTTGCGAAGGTTGTCTTATTTATGTAATTGATGCCAAATGTGTGTGTGTTTGGTTGTATTGTGGGGAGAATTGATTTTGATAGAATTGATTTTGATAGAATTGATTATGTAGAATTGATTTTGGTTAAAGGATAATTGCTTTTGATAGAATTGATTATGTAGAATTGATTTTGATAGAATTGATTATGTAGAATTGATTTTGGTTAGAAGTAATTCCAACTAGAAGTGGTTTGTGTTTGGATACATTTATGTAAAAGTGAGTTGTTTAACTATAAATATGTATGTGAAAATCAATTCAATAATCAAAAGCTACAAATCCTAGCTTCAAGTATAATCAATTTTGGAGGCAGAATCAATTTTACTCGACAACAACCAAACATGTCAGAATCAATTCTACACCTCTAGAATCAATTTTGGTCACTCTAGAAGTGGAACCAAACATACACACTAGTGTATTTAGTTCAAAATTAATTGATGCAGCAGCTCTAAATGAGATTTTAGATACTTGAAATATTTTATACAAGCCTGCTATTGGTTTAAACCGTGCTGATAGAAGAATTTATTTTTGTGCTAGATTATTGAAAATCATGTAGATCTGCTTAATGATGAAGACGAGAAAAGGAAAAAGGAAGTTCAGGACAAGTTACAAGTTTTGAATGCCAAAAAACATAATCTGGTGTTAGTGTTGAAGCAGGTAATGACATGGTTTGATATGTTTTTCTTCTTTATGTGTGTTTTTGAATTTAATTAATCATGGTTGGTTGCATTAATTGGCAGATTCTTAATGCAGAGGAGGAATTGAAGAGACGGAACAGTGTGCAACAGCAAGGGATTGCCATGCGTGGCCCTTCTGTTCCTCTTAAAGCCGATGGGACCAATGATACTGCTTCAGTTTCAAGGTATATGGCTCCAAGGGTTGGGTCTGAGGGAAATCTTGTAGGTGACATGGATGGTGTTGAAGCTGATGATTTTACTAATCATAATATGCAACATTCTCGCCTTGTACTTCGAACTAGTAGCATGTCTCCTTCTTCAGACTCCCCTCTCAGGAGGACCCCTAGTGGTCAACAGAACATGGTAATGCACATGGTTTATCACGATTAGTTATGTCACAAATGTTTTTCTGTTTGTTTAACTGTTTTTTTATTCTTTTATTTTGAGAATTGGTACTTTGGTCGGTGTTTTTAGCATGAATATATGTAGGAACACCAATTCTGACAAGACTAGTTAGAGTTTAGTTATGCTTACATACGTGAGATGGATTCATGAAAATTTAAAGAACTGATATATTAAAATGAAAGTGGTACAGTAGTGATCTCTATCGCATTTCCAATAGTCTAAGCTCCGAACGATTTCCTAACATACTCTCCCCATCAATTTATTATGTTCTCCTTACAGCTTCCTGGAAATTTGAATTATAGATTAACAAATCCTAGATAATCCGTAAAGAAAAAGGGCAACCCGGTGCACTAGAGCTCCCGCATATGCAGGGTCCGGGAAGGGGTCCCACCATTTGGTGTATTGTACGCAGCCCTACCCTGTTTTACACAAGAGGCTGTTTCCAGGACTTGAACCGGTGACCTTTCAGTCACATGACAACAACTTTACCAGTTGCGCCAAGGTTACCCCTCCTAGATAATCCGTAAATCAAAATTTAAAAATAATATTGCAACAAATAATAGATCGATTTCTTATCTCTTCTAGTGTAGACTCTAAACCTTGGGCCCACTACTCTGTCTTGCTAGTTGGACTCTTATCAGCATGCCACTAACTAAACCCAAATACTCACCAAGTATTAAATTGTGCCTGCCTGGAGGACTTTGCACCTGTTTTAGCCCCGGCTGGTAGTTGTATCAAGTACCAAGACATGTTCAATCTGTATTCTTTGATTTTTCAGTGACTAAATTGAATTTGATGGAGGTCATGTTTCATGTACTCTATTGCCTGATATCTTTTATTGCTATGATCTGATGCTACAAACTAGCTTTTGTTACAAAAGTTTTTTGTGTAGTTGTCTCAGCTGCATTCCAAATATTTAATCTTATATTTCTCCTAATTTTAGCTCGTTACCATTTTAGTAGATACTTTCGTAAGTAGATTAAGCCATTTTCAGCTAAGTTGAGTCGAGGTCAATCTGGTTCGCATACATGATATAGAGTTAATGTTTACTCATTACTTTTTTTATGAAGGTTTCAAACCCTGCTCGGGGAAGTTTCGCAGCTGCTGGTAGTCCATCACGTTTTGCTCAATCAGGACAGCAGGGAAATCCGATGAACCTACCTTCTGTATCTGTGTCAGGAACTAGTTACATTGCATCATCCCCTTCCCCAGCGGCATCTGGTGGAACTTCTGTTTTTAGAGATGCGCGACACCCAAGTCCATGGAAGTAGAACCCTTTTCTTCCTTGTAACAATGTCAATGTGTTTATTGAGTTCTGAACTTCGGTTGCTGTATATAATTCTCAGAACGAGCTATGCTACCTCTGTCTCTATGTACTGAAAATTCTGTGTATTTTGTTTATTTGTTTAGTGTCCCTTGGGTGGAGTTAGGGAGGTACTTGGAGATTGGTCTAGCATGATACCATAATGCCGAATTCTTTTTTGTCTACTCTGTTTAGCTTAGCTTGATTTCAATGAGATACATCAAAATTGCCTTACATACTTTTATCGAACAAGTTAATTTTTATGTATCTCATTGGCATATCGAATAATTTTAGATTATTGTCAAGTTTTATACATGATCTTTTAATCCAATGATGAATTTTGTAATATAGATATGGTGTGTATACACACACACAAACACGGTTTTTAGCTACATGGTCTCCATTTTCTGCTTTAGGCCGTACTTTTGATAACGAATATATCTGTTTTTAGAGATGCGCGGCTCCCATTTTTACGCTCCATTTCTACTATAGTTGATGGTTTCTTCGTATAAAATAAAATTTCCAGCGTAGAATTGAAGTAGGGATCCCTTTTTCGAGAAAAATAGATAATAATGTTTTTTTTAAAAGGAAAATAGATAATAACTTTATAACTTAAGTTTTTGATGAACAAAAGTCTAACTATATTTATTATCTGTCTCATTACTACCCCAAATCATATTCACAGTTATCCCCAAAACCCAAACTCAAACAATTAAATACAAGTTTTTTTTCCATTTTCTATACTGTATCACCACGACATTTGATCCAAATTTGGTGTATGATAGAACACTATGGCGTCATTTGATCCATGTAGCCGACCCCACTTAGTGGGATAAGGCTTGGTTGTTGTTGTTGTTGTATACTGTATCACCACGACATCCACTGTCATCACCAACATTCGATACAAGCAGGGACTGAAACTCAGTCTCAAGTTTAGTCTCATCTTAACACCACCACCATTCACACAACCCCAACAAAAACATCAAGATAGCTGCTCTTTAAAAACCTCAAATTCGCTGCCGATCGGACTGTGACTCTTGGTCAGCTATTTTTGTGTAAAATTCGACCAGATCATAAATTCCAACGGACTTTTTTATTCTCTCTAACAATGTGAGTAATTTTGAGGTGCCAAAAGAGCAACTATCAAATGTCAATCTCTCCAAACCTCACATCACCAGGACCTAAACCCTTCACCTCACAACCCAATTCCATAAACCTCAAACCCATATTCTCTTTACTCCCACCTTGCTTAACAAACTTAACAATCTCCTTATCAAAACTCACAACTCTAAAACGAGCCATTTCAGGTGGAAACCAACCACCACCTCGACCTTTTATTCCAAGCCTCCGACTCCAAGCAAAGCCATTTTCAACACAGACCAAACTCGTTATCACACATACTTTTTAAATGGCCCACATTTGTACAAAACCTTTCTTCGGTAATGACATTTAACTCTACATCCATTTCCATTACAAGTCAAAATTTGAGAACACAGGGTATTTGAACCTTTAAAGCTACTAG
This sequence comes from Medicago truncatula, assembly GCF_003473485.1. NCBI lineage: Eukaryota > Viridiplantae > Streptophyta > Magnoliopsida > Fabales > Fabaceae > Medicago > Medicago truncatula. Next base: position 15,169,058 of record NC_053044.1, on the reverse strand, counting down.
AAACATGACATTAAGAAACTTTCCGTAGTACAACCACCAGAATAAAAAAAAATCGTACAACCAAGCACAATATTTTCACACTAAAAATAGCTGTAACTTTATAAACAAGTCAAAGCATAGCCATTCCAGCTGAATGACACACATATATATGCCTTAAGTAATCTCAAACTTCACAGATTTAAACATTACATAAACATGTTGAATTACTATGAATGACCAAAAAGTAATGAAACTTCCACTTGGTCAAGACTGGACGCAATGAGGCAGTCCAGTATCATTTAATGATTTGGATACCCTTTTAACTTGTAACACAAAGCTCCGGATACATCCCTCTATTAGTGCCGAATACTTAATGAACCAAAATTTTTGTTGAAGATAATACATAATCCATTGGATGTGTTCAGCATCATCAGCTTCAAGTCCAGCTCAGAGATCCATTCTGGAATGTTATACTTGGTTATAATGGTAAGAAAAGAAGAAAAAAAAAAAAGACCGCATTCAATAAAACAAAAAAATGAAGGGTCTTTTGAAACAGTGTCCCAAAGCCACGAAAGTAAATGAAATGTTTAGTGATACCTGTCAAAGGCAGCAGAACTGATAGGAATTACACCTTCTGGAGACACAAGAGCATCAACTGGAATATCCGTTGAAGTAACTGGTATTACTCCATCATCTAGTATTTGTTGTGAATATGACAGTGCAACTACAAATAAAAAATGTGTTACTGTGATGCACTTTGTAGGCCTTAAACAACCAAAAATATATTGACTACAAGGAAGAAATGCATACCAAGCAAGGGCTGCGTCCAGTTCCGTGTCTCTGCTAGGTCCCGATAATTTTTCAGGAAGGTATCGTAGTAACTGCGGAAGGGGGAATATTAACTGTTAATCCTTGGACTATGATTTAATAGGGTATGAAATAATAATAATAATCATAACAACGATAATAATAATTATAATACATTCATAAAGCGAATTATTTCTTCTAGGTCCCAAGTGGGGGGTGGGAGTGGAAGCCAGAGCAAAGTCAAAAGTATCGACCGGCAAGACACAAGAATTGTCAGCGCAGGAAGGATTTGAACCTGAGTTCTAGAGAGGAGCATACTCCTAGGTCCCAAGCCTATACACCACCAGGCCAATCTCTAGGGATTCAAGGAGTATAGAGATTGAATACATTAAATAAGGGAATTATTCCTTTTGCAATATAATTCTTTCATTTCAGGGTATAAGAAGTGAATCATAAAGCATAATAGTTAGTGAACGAGTCACTATTTGAAGCTTTTAACAACCATTTAGTTCACCAAGATCAGTTTTGTCAAAGGTCAGTAATACTAGACAGGCCAGAATGATTGATTGTACTCAAAATATCTCTATCTCTGTAATATACAATACTTATGAAAATGGCAGAAACAAATAGGCATCATCACACAAATGATCCACATCTTTCATTAAATCATGACATCAATGTACAAAGTTAAGGAAATAAAACAAACAAAACAACACAATAGCACACTACAGGGCTTACGGTGGTGTACAAGCCCACTTTCACACAACGAAAAAAGCCCAAAATTGACTTCACTTGCTGAAACACATAAAAGCTTATATCTTATTATTTATAAGACCTCAATCCTTTTCCATTTTAAATGATATCACTCCAGCCAAGAGGAATTTTCAAACAGAGAGAACTTTTGAAGACCAATATTGACATGGAAAAGGATTGTGGTCTTATATTTGTTGGATATTGTAGATGATTTTTGTTATATTTACTCCAAGTGTCAAATGTTTGAAGACTAAAGCATTTTTAAGATCATAAGAGATAGATATCTTAGGTTTGCAGGATGCAAAATGAAGCATATTTCCTTGATGAAATTTCAAAATTCCTTAAATTTTTCATTTTGTACTTATCTTCAATTTACAATCACTGTCAACAATGAATTTAGTATCAATATATGAAAGCAATACTATTGATCATTAATTTTTGTATGGTAAAAGTCTCCAAATCTAAAAACAGTTAACTTTTTAACTATTTATATCTTTATTATTCATATGCTTCACTCATAATATAATCTAAGCATTGCATGGATCTTTGATTAGTTTTTACACAACTGAGACTTTACACTACAAGAGACAGATTGTCCGAGGACTGGGATGCTAGAAACATAAAAACATACCCTCCACCACGGCCTAAGCGTCTTCCAGATTTGTCAAATGCCAATCCTGGGGAGAAAAAATAATTGAATTGATTAGCTATATGCAAGATTAGACATCAATAATTAAGTAAGAAATGAGAAGCTTACCAGGTAAAAGCATAATATCAACTGGGTCATTCGCCTGCAAAACTGCACCAAAGAGATCTTTCAGACGGTTGTTGATATTGGTCAATCAGGGTAAGTAAAAATATACACTAGATGGAAGTCAACCCTACAGTACAAGAGTTGGAAAAACAACATTAAATGCACAAAAGTTAATACAATTACGAGGCTTTGCTATTTCTTTATCTTTTTCATTAAAAAAGAATTTGGAAAAAAATCTCTATCATTTAGATTAGGATATGCAGATTATCTGTAAACATATGTCATGTAGGATATAGAGTTGCAGACTAGCCGATCAAGTATTGAAACAGCTGGATGCTCATAGGAACATCAGACTATTGACAGTTAAACCTAGAAAAACTAAGATTCAACAAAGTTTAGCTTCAAATTATACTTAGTATGAGTTGACAATGGTGGCATTTTGAAAGTTGGCAACATCTTTGACAGCTAAAGTAAGATAAGAGAATTGGACAGTACATGAAAAGAAAAAATCGAACAATGAAAGAGAGAGAAGTACCATCTTGACGTGCATTTCCATCGGCATCAACTGGAGTTGGTTCTAAGATGTTCATCGAGTTTGCAACAAGATCATCAATACGCGATATGTTAAGCATACGCATGTGACTATTTTTATCCTCCACTCGAGGTACATATAGTTTTTTATCACCTGCATTTGATATTGATAAATAAAACTCATTGATTTTGGACACATGGAATAAAAATTGGCCAACAAACTATGAAACACTGAAGCACGGATAGACACGACACGGACTGATAAGCCGACACCTATAATACGAACCGACAAGCCGACACCCATAATAATTTGAAAGAACAAAAAAAAAAAAAAAACACATAATTCAATACTCCCTCCATTTTTAAATATAAGCAAAATTGACCTTTTTTGTTAGGTTCATTAAAACGGATGGAGTATAATTCAATGTAATTACATGCATCAGGACACTCTATGCTTCAGACACATGAAAGTATAAAGAAAAGAAGACGCGTAAAACATAGAAACATACATACCAGCGGGTGGAGGTTGCAAAATATGAGACAAAAGTTTGGAAGTATCAACTTCCCGTAAAGCACTGCAACTTATGTATGCGCATAACCCACGACTTGATTTAAACCACGGAGCACCTACAATTATGTCCTGAATAGCTTTGTCTGAACCAAAAACAAAGGAATTAACAACAACAACAGATTATATTAGATTAGATTAGATTGTATTACCTTGTTGAGATCTGAGGGATGGGTCGATGGCTTTAAGGGTTTTTCTGACCTGAGTTCGAAGAGCTTTCTTCTGTTTGAAAATGGCGTCTAATTCATCACCGGTGTTACAGTTCGTCGACGTCATCCTCAACAACATACCATATGGCTGCTGGGCGTACAACTGTCCACTCACTAACACACCTTTCGCGGCTGCTCTCATCTTGGAATCTGGATTGTGTGAGTTTAGGCGGTAAAGTTACATAACTTTGGCTTAATCTCATCCCTTAGATGAATCGAGCATTCAAGATCAAGCCACGTGTTAACAAGAGAATAACGCAAATCGGTGAAGGAAAATGCTTAACTTTTTTGAGGACTTTGTTTGTGGGGTGAGTCTATAAGTGCCAAATATTAACATTTTTGACCTATTTTACAAGAAATTTAATGTTTGAAAATTTTGATTTTCTTCTTATTTAGGGCATTTGTTTGAGGACAAACAAAGATTTAAGTTGGGGAGAGTTGATAAGTGCTAAAATACTGTTATTTTCAATAGCACTCTCATTGACTTGATTTACAAGTAAATCATAATATTTAAAGTTTTTAGCCAAATAAGATGCTTTCACCTATTTCCCTTCATTTATGTAGGTTCTTGATCGGGAAAGCAAAGACAAAGCATAAAGTTTCATAATTGTCTAAATTCATAATGTTGTTAGTTTCGTCTAACGAATTTCACCGCCTAACAAAACTTTGTTAGGCAAGCAGGAAGCCCGTCTAGCGAATTAAATCATGTTAGTTTCACTAGGCAAGCAAGAGGCTCGCCTAACGGAAAGCGAGAGGTTTAAAGAAAGCAACTCATACTCAGACTATTGTCACCTTATCTACACATAAAGCTAACAAAACTTAATGAAAAAGAAAATACAAGTAAAGGAGGTTATGGAAACCCAAACATGGAGAAACCAATCTTATTGGTTAAAGGAGTGGCAAATGAGCCTATAAATAGATGGTATCCTTCATTCCTTGGGGGAGCACGTTTTGGAGAAGGGAAAAACAGAACCAAAACACTTGATTCTTTGCAAAAGACCTCAATAAACAAGAGGGAAAGAGAGAGTGATCTAGAGATCACAGGTAGGTCGATATTCATGTATAACTTTCCGAGCTTATGTCATAGAAACAATCGACTATTTTTTCACAGATGCATTCGAAGTCACTTGTTTCTATGGATCTCATGTCGTTAATCTTAGCAGGGGAAGTACAATGAGAGATAAGTGGAGTTATATTGACATAATAGAAATATATAATCAATTAAAGAATGATATTAGACGAATAGTTCACGAAGCTTAATCTCAACAATATAATCTCTCTACTCTTATTTTATCATATAATTTGCCAAGACCAAATTCATGAACAAACAAACTTTTAATTTTCTTACTTGAAATAATTTTAGTTGTTGAACGGATCTGATATCACACGAGTCTCTGTGAATTCCATATTTTATCTTTGATAAACCGGCTTACTTACAACTGTATGAGGAAAGATAAAATTCTCTTTATCAAGCATCAATTCTCTATTCTGCACCGGACAAGACATATTTTATGATGAACGATTCTGATCATAGATTTAATCGATTCGAGATTCCAATTATCCTTTTCAAAGAATCAATTTCAGGGATGAGTTTTGAATTGACGAACTAGAATGAGAATGAGTTTGAGGAACAACGATGGCGAATGAGAATGATATTTTTGATTTCATAGATGAAGTAGTTTTCGATGAAGAATGAAATGAAGAACAGTATTTTTCACTGCATGTGAATGAATGCCATTTTTCACTATGAGATTTTCTAGCCAATGCTACATTTTCATGTAGTGAATGAGCATGAAGTTAACCAATTTTGATCATAATTGAGATATAATAACTTAATTTTGCAGAAAAAAGTGCAGACTAATTAGCAAAACGAGGAACAGTTAATAATAGTCATATAAACAAACAAATCCTAGACAAGTTTGTCCAAATGATCCTAGTTGGAGTTAAGCAGCCCAGACATGCTTTGAGATTTCATTGACCTCTATGGTATAGGTATTGTGTATAGGAAACATGCCCTATGCTTCCAACACTTTACCTTGCTCCTTGGTTAAAGCATTCACAATATCCACCACAAGCTAGACTATTCTTGTTGTTCCTTTTGGGCACAACCTCAAATTTCATTCATTCATCTACCTATGCTTCACTTCCTTTATCTGTCACAACACAAATATTGTTAGCATAAGCAATTACAATCATCACAATAACTACTAGAATTAGGAAAATACTACAAATAACATGTTTTTTATATATTATAAAATACTTTCTCTGATCACAATTATAAAAAAAAAAAAAAAACTTTACTGGTCCATTGCATGTATAATACATTATGTAATTATGAACCTAAAAAAAATATTTTTTTTGCTTATAATGTGACCGGAAAGAAGTATGTTACTTCCAATGAGAATCCACTATTTTGTTATAGGAAAATGGTAGTCTCTCATTGGATGTCATAATCAGACCATTGTACACTAACTCAAAAGTTATTTTGATCTTAAATGTAAATGAAGGAGACACAATGTCACAATAATATTTGGATACATCATTACAGATACATTCTCAAAATGTAATTTTCTCTTGGTAATTTCAAAGATCAATCTGACTAACACATAACATGTTTAAAGATCAAACTAACGAAATATAAATAAAATGGTTAAACTTACTAAAAAAAAATAACACATTCAAAAATAATTTTAATTTTGATACATTTAGAAATATACCAAACTATAATGTAATTTATGTTCACTCCTACTTTTCTTTCACACTCTTGAATTCAAGTAACAAAAGTAAAGATTATGTACTAATGTTTTGTGTGTGGATCCCTATAACAGTTCAAAAGCTACCAATACCATCCCCACAGTTTCTATCAGTGGACCTGCTGGATGACCCAAGTCCTAAAGTTACATGTTTAAGGTCATATTTTCAAATTTTCAATACTATTACATGAACTTAATTCAAGTGAAGAGAAGACTCCAAAGTTAGTTGATGACAATTAGAGGAAGTTAATAACAGTTGTACTCTATGTTAGACATAGCCTAGCTTATGGTGCAACTTACATCTTGTATACATACTTTGTAGTCTTTATTCAATAAAGTAAGGAAAATCAATGAATCAATCTATCTTGTTTGCAAGTTCTCTCTCACAATTTCATCACTCATAATAAATACTATCCATGTAAAATTTATATAAAAAAAAAGCCACCACTGTACACAACCTATGAAGCACAGACACTTCTCGGATTAGGCGTGTCTGACACCGACACGATACCGACACATATAATTATACCGACTTATATACTATCCATGTAAAATTTATATAAAAAAAAGCCACCACTGTACACAACCTATGAAGCACGGATACTCCTCGGATTAGGCGTGTCTGACACCGACACGATACCGACACATATAATTATACCGACTTATGTGATTTTCTCAAATTATTAACCGTGTCAGCATGTCAGTGTCCGTGTCGTGTCTGGTGTCCGTGTTCGTATCTGTGTTTCACAGTACACAACAAACAATGAATAGTTTGTATTCAAAAAAACTAAGTGAAGACATATTTAGTTAATTACCTGTCTCACTGTCTATATTATTAACACTGTCAGAGTCAGAGTGTAAGGAGTAAGATCCAGTTTCTGAAAAGGGTGATCTATTTTCTATCTTCTTCATGCGACCAAGCAAATATGTTTTATCTGCTTTAATATCTTTAAAATCCTCTCCTCTTGCTTCATTGAGTCTGTATGAAGGAGTATTACCACCACCACTTTCTTCTATTAAAGTTCCATATTTGTTTCTATAAAAATCCAATTCAGCTTCTAAAGCTCTAATCTCTTCCTCTCTTTTGATAAGCATGTCATTAGTTGCCTCTAATGCTTCCTCATCGTACTCGGCCTGTTCTTCCATCATTCTTTGATACTGCAAAGCTTCCATCTGCACTGCTGCTTTCTCAGCCTGTAACCGTGTGATCATTGCCATTGCGTTGTTTGCAGCGACAGCTGAAGCACTTCTTTCTTCGTCCAAATCCATGTACAAAGCCATGAGTGATTTCCGGTCCAAACGAACTTGTCTCTTCAAATTGTTTACAATGGCATCATCGAAATCATTTTGAACAGAATTCATTACCTCGTGCGAGTCAGAGGCAAATTCTGTCTTTTCTAATGGTGATTTCTTGTTAAACCTGTAAGACCATCTGGGACTGTTGTTTGTTGAATCTGAGAGTGGGATTCCAAAGAACTTATTGCCTCTTGTAAATGTCGGGGTGAATTTGCTTGAATCGTCGTGTATATCATCCCCGTCTGCCAATAGAGGCACAGTGGTTTTGATGTCTTCCCTCACTATATACATATAGAACAAAAACATTGTCATATACCATAGTTAAAAGAGTAATATGCCACATTCACAAAATTAAAAGATTAAATGTTCATTAGGTATCAGTTGAGTTCAATGCCAAGAGTTTGCATTATAACATCATTGAACTTTGTATATTAATATGGCATTGTTAGTTCCTACCCTAAGTTTAAAGCTTTGAATCTTCTAGTTATAACTTCTTGAATGTCGTTTAGCTTCCTAGCCGAGATGCCCTCACAGACGACTTTTTCTCGGTGTCTAGTCTAGTACTAATTTCAACCTTCACTCAACTTTTTTATGGAAAAATATCAGTTTTTGGTAAATTATCGACACTAAGAGTTTCGACATAGGGTTTTAACCCTGAAACTCGTAATTATAACTTCTTTATCTCCTTCAAATGACCAGTAAAGATCCCTACTTAGACATTTACCGAAGGTTATATAATTTCGGAACTAAATATTTATCATAGTTCATTACAAAATAGAGCCTATAAACTTAGATTGAAGTGATGCAAAAATTTTGGTATATTTATTCATGTGTTTTGTAAACTCACTTTTGACATTATGGTGGCCATCATCCTCCTCTAGATGCTCAGAGTCATTTGGTGACATAAACTTGAGTGGTGTATACCCAATGTGAGGCAAATCAAGAGAATGAGGATGATCGTTTTTTGATGATGAAAATGGGAAAGCTCGTGGTGAAGGAGTCGGGGCTCGTGCTTCCGAGTGTCTCGCTTTGGCAATATAGGGAGAAGAAGACTTAACTTTCAATGGTTTTCCACAACAAGAACATTTCTGAGTACTATTTCTATCAAGCTGCATCATTAAGCCATCATCATCTTTCAAACTCAACTGAATAGGTTGTCCATCCTCAACAAAGCATTCCAAATCCTTATGCAAAATCCCTACAAGTGATTTATAGGTATCACAATCCGATTCCTTCTCCGTTGCGAATGAAAGCAAACAACCTTCACACATTTTCCTTATGTCAGAGAGTTTCTTGTGATTATGGCAAAATGCAAGAGACGACATATCTTTCTTGTGAGCCTCACACACCGACTCGTTGTAATAAAAATCAGGATTTCTATGAACCATTGCGTGATCGAACCTTGTGCATAACCAACAAGGGATTTTCAATTCAAAAAATCTTGCATACTCATTGGCAATGAATGCTAGAAACCCATCAAGGAAGAGTATGAATATTAGCACCCATTCAAGAAAAATATAGATCACCAAGTGTGGGAATTTCCCCAATGCTTCCTCAACAAAATGCGAAAATGATCGACTAGCCATTTTTCTTATAACTAATTTCCCTTTTTCTGTAACAAACAAATGTGCTTATTGGAAAGATAAAGAAAATGGTAACAACTCAGATTAATGTAGCAAGATGGAGGAAGATCATGACCTTGTTTGGGGACGAGATCAGGATCTTTCTCTCTCTTCTCATCACACTGTAAAGGAAAGGAAGAGAGAATTAATGTGTAAAAAGTTATTGAAAGACAATGTTTGGATTCAGAGCTATGGATGGTGGAATTCAATTAGCTTAAAATAGAACATAAATGTTGGGGGAGACCTGAAATAACGCTCTATCATCTCCTCTTCTTTCTTTATTTTTAATAATTTTTCCATTTTTCTTAAAAAATACAATAACATTATACGTCACCATTTTTCAATTGAATTGCAAAGAAAATATATTTCCCAACGTTTTATCACATAGGAAATTGTTGTTTATTAATGACATGAGTCCTGTATTACATATAGGGTTGAATAACTCAACCAGTTTGATCTAAAGAATCAAAGGAGTTGAAGAATTAAAGATACATGTTTCAAGTCTAGGCAATGAAAAAAAATACTAACATATTAACATTTGTCATTAAAAAAAATGTATATTGCAGTTGAAAGAATTTCAATTACCAAACTTGATAGCTAAGCAAAATCAAGGAGATAATTCTCAAAGCCTGACAAAGATAACACAGGTAAGGTGAATTTTATACATACTAGACGGAATACCCAAGGGTTTCACCGGTTTATCTAAATACTATTACTTTTCACACCTTATGCCTTTTCTCGCGCGCCTTTTTTTTCTTCCAATTTTACCCCTGTCCGGATTTCGTTTTCCGGATTGCATTGTTAGAATTTTACAGATGTTTCCGGATTTGAAAACCCGGAATAATGTTTTACCAAAAGTTTTGCAATTTTAATCTTCAAAATTCGTAAAATAAAATGCAAATAAAATAAAAAACAGAAATAAAAAGAGACAAACATAAAAACAACTGATTTTATTAATATATGAACAATACATTACAATAATTTTCAAGTTTTTTAAGCTTATTACATAAGATCCTAAATTTATTCCTACTCTTAACTTATTATGGGGAAGAAGAAACCAATTCTGCCTGATGGGACATACCAGCAACTTTGGTGTTGGTGGGGAGACATAGGGGGCACAGGGGCCTCTAGGGAACAAGAGACCACGATGGTCAACATGACACCCAAGCAAACCAACCTCACACCCAGACTGACCCCTTCCCTATTGACCGATCATATGACCCCTGATGGATTTCCAAAGAGGCCTCTTTCTATGAAAGGCCAACGATGGATACACATCGTTGTAGAAGGAAGAAGAGAAGAGGAGAAAGAAGAGGGTGTGAGAAATTGTGAGGAAAAAAGTAGGTGGGAAAGCCATAATTACAGTAAAAAAATGTGTAAAAACGCGTTTTTCAACTTGACCACCGGTCAAAACGTTTGAAAAACGTTTTCTTTGTGGTACAGACCACTGGCCAAAATCTTCTCGTGTAATCCAGAATACACATATATTATGGATTTTGTATTCCGGAAAAATACGATCATGGCGTGAACCAAAGGGAAACTTGGGACTTTGTGTATGGTGATGGTTGGTTCGGATTTTAGAATCCGGATTCATTCAACATTGGATTCTTTTGTGTGTCCCACATTGCACCAACAATTTTTGTGGTCCACATGCCTCTATAAATAGGGGTCGATGTTTTCATTACAAGTAAACTACATCAGACAAAAAAACATGGAATTTCTTGGCTTTGATCCGAACACCAAGCTAGCGGCAGTCTACTACAACGGTGGAACACCACCCCATCTGTTTAGGATTCGAGACGATGTCACCCTCTCCGGGCTAAAGGATGAGCTGGATCAAATCAACCTTCAACTCAACCACAAAGACACGAGGAGGGTGGTCGGAGTTGAATATCGATGTCCATTGTGCAACTCAACCGAATCTCTTTGCTTCAGCTGGATGAAACTCAAGAACGACGATGACGTGCGAACCATGTTCTCTGTCTTTGGTCAGCACAGTACAAGAGGACCAATCGAGTTGGACGCTTCATTGGTTAGATCTGCTGAACAAATTCTGAAAAGTTTGCACCGGACCAGGAACTACGAAGAGATCCGGGCTTTGTTGGAGGGACCAGAGGAGGAAGAAGTTAGTTTAGATGATCTGTGATAATGTGCTATGTTTTAATTAATCGCGTGTTTTATGTTGTTTTAATTACGTGTTAGTTATGTGTTGATAAAATAACCGAAGATATGCTTTTCGGATTACGAAATTCGAATTTGCCTAGGGCGTATGTGTGTTTCGGAAAACGAAATCCGGAATACCTCAGCATAGGATTCTTTTGTATGGACCACATTGCACCAAGAGTTTATGTGGTCCACAACATCCAAGGACCTCTATAAGTACATCCTTTCCGGTTTTTAGCTTCAACACCATCAAAACCTACAAACACACCAAAGAAAACCATGCTAACTTTTGTCATTAAGCTGAGGATCTTCCCCACGTTGTCGCAAATAGATGAGTTAACTCTCTATTTGACGGCGTGATGAAGATCTTCTGCATGCCGTTAAAAATACAAACATCACACCAAAGAGACCATGCAATTTTTTTATCATTGTGCTGAGGATCTTTCTCATGCTGTTTTAAATATATAGATCTTTATATAACAGCATGATGAAGTTCCTCAGCATGTTGTCAAAAATATATAGATACTCCTTGATGCCTCCTTGACACATAGATAACCAGTGGCGGAGCCAGGAATTTCATAGAGCCTGGGCGGAAAATATATCACAAATTTTTTTAAAAAAGAGGTTCATCTTTTTTTCAACAAAATTACAATTTGAATTAAGAGAGATGGAATATTACCTGCCAAATAGCGTGCTAGATAAAATCAGGAGGTAAATGCCCTTTCCGAGATTTCTTTGCGGTGAATGTTCGAATAATATCAATGTCATCAAGTGATTTGAATATCTCCCGCTCGGTGTAACATATCATCAAATCATTTAACCACTCATTGTTAATCTTGTTGCGCAATTTAGTCTTGATAATCTTCATTGCTGAAAAAGCTCTTTCAACGGATGCAGTCGACACCGGCAATATCAAAGCCAACTCAATGAGTTTGTAGACCAATGGAAATACCAAATGTTTCTCAGTTTGAACCATCTTCATAGCCAAACTTTGAACATCTTCACAAGAAGAAAAGGAAGCATGCCTTTTCACTTGAAGTACATAAGTGTCAAGTTGCTCCCTTATTGTTCCACGATCATCATCAGACTAGTCAGCATGATAAATATCAGCAAGACGAGCAAGCTTATCAACATCAAATTTGGAGAAAGAGTTCTTGGGGGTCAAGACATGAGAAGCAATCAAGGACAATGTTACTTCCTTCACTAAAGCGATGATCCATCTCCACACATATTTTGTCAATAGCAACATAAAAAATCTCTGCACGGTAATGGTGAAGATTAGTGACAGTCCTCCCTTCTAGTCTTGAACGACCCCTAACCGGTATTTCATCATCCATATTTGGCACCGGAATACCTTTAGCAACACAAAATTCTTGTACATCCAAAAATAAATTATCCCAACCATTATCTCTCAATGTGGCAAACCGAGATTTGACAACATTAATTAAATCCATGGCAAGCACAATATTAAGATCTTTTCTTTGCAAGATTTTTGAAAGCTCGTTTGTGATACCAAACAACTTTAACATTAACTTCAAAATGAAAACAAATTTAAAGCTCTCCATTTTTTCTATCAAACCCGCTGCTTGAGATGGTCCACGTCCATCTTTATCAACCATACTAAGCACCACTAACACGGAGGACCACATTTGATCCAAACGAAGCAAGGTAATATGATGTGAACCCCATCTAGTATCCCCGGGTCTAGCGAGACTACATGATTGGTTCAAACCCCTTCCTGTAGATATCTCACCACTCGATAGTTTACTTAAAATATCTTCGTGTTGTACCTCCGTCAAAGCATCCATTCTCTTACAAGATGCACTTGATGTTGTTACAATGAAGGATATGTACTCAAAGAAATCATTAATAGATGAGCAACTACTAGCAACGGACACAATCACCAATTGCAAGCGGTGAGCATAACAATGGACATAGAAAGCATAAGGGTTTTCATCTAGGATCTTTCTTTGCAAACCATTAAATTCACCTCTCATATTTGAAGCCCCGTCATATCCTTGCCCTCGTATCCTTGAAATAGATAACGTGTAACGATCAAGAATATCATAAAGAGCATTCTTTAGTGCCTCAGAAGTAGTATCTTTGACATGATATAGTGCAAAATATCGTTCCACAACTTCCCCTTTGTCGTTCAAGAACCTATAAAATATTTGATGGATATGGATTTAAAAAGTCTAACAGTAGCTTTGAAAAAAGTCTAGAACAATAGCTTTTATATCATTATGGATATGGATTTAAAAAGTCTAACAGTAGCTTTCAAAAAAACCAAACAATGTAGAAATTGGAAAATACAACTACTGACCTCAACATCACCGCCATTTGCTCTTTGACGGATATATCACGTGACTCATCAATAAGCACAGAGAATTGTTTATCACCAAGCTCTTCCGTAATCACCTTCATAACTTCATGTGCACAAGACATTGCAAGATCCTTTTGAATGTCACCGCAAGTCATTTTGCAATTTTTTCCCCCACGGTCAAAAGCATCTCTCACTTGTTCATTCTTTGATTTTTCCCAATCTATCAACTCTCTAAAATTTCCCTTGTTTAGAGAATTAGACGTTTCATCATGGCCACGGAAAGAAATGCCTTGTGATACGAGAAATTTAGTACAATCAAGAGAACAAGTCAAGCGGATTTTATACAACTCTTCCGATTCCCTAGTTGCTCTAGCAATCTTACTTGTCACACTTTGTCTTTGATTCTTATAATCATCATAATGCTTGATACATTTGTTGTGCATACTATTATGACCACCAATATGATCTTTCAATCCTTGAGATGCATGCTTCCAATCTTTAAATCCGTCTTTGTTGAAGACTTCATAACCAAAGTGCTCGGCCCTCCCGGGTTGCTTAAAGAGAAAGCAGTAAAAACAATAAGCTGCATCCTTCGATTCGCTATATTCAATCCATGTATATTTGTTATACCATGATCTAGAAAATGATCTTGCATCCCTCCCAAATTGAGTACGAGGAAAACTTGCCGAATTTGGTTGTGTTGGACCCTTCAATATATATGCCCTCCTCACTTGGTCTTGAATATCCGGAGCATACTCCCAAATTTGTTTCCTAAGACCTGGATCACGCACAATCTCATTTGGATTAAACTCATTGACCACATTAGGCGGTGGTTCTTCTACTTCGGTTTCCGGTTGCACAACATTTACATTCTCGATCCTTGTTCTATCTACCAAAAACTTCCTCATCTCTGAAATTTAACGATTCAAGTGAATATTCAATTTACATAATAACAAGTTTAAAAAATAAAGCTAACAGTTCCTTAACAGTTAACAACTAGCTTTTCCATTTCTAAAAAAAAATCACTAGTTTAGTTTTTCCTTACCAACTATTAATCAATTTTTCAATTCACATAACAACTACTAATCTCAATTCACATAACTACTAATCTTTTAATGTAGTAGTATTTCCCATTCAAACTTCAAATAATCATTCCCCTTTGTAGTAGTAATTTCTCATTCTAAGTTTCTAACTTCAAAATCAAATAATCATTCCACTTTGTTGTCGTTTAAATTTGTCCTTCAAATGATCAATTTTTCAATTACACAACACACCAATTTTTCAATTGCAGATTTGCAGTCACCAATTTTACAATTTTTCTAAAACCCTAAAACAAGGAAAGAAAGGAAGGAGAAGAGATTACCTTTAGAGAATTAGAGTGAATGAGAAGAGATTAGCAACCAGGAAAACTAAGCAACCAAGAGACAGATGAGAGAGAGATGACTGATGATGAGTGAGAGAGCTGAGGAGTGAGAGAGCTGAGTTACCGAGAGAGAGAGCCAGAGAAGAGGGTACCGAGAGTGAGAGAGCTGATGATGGTGTGATGTATTTGCCCATTTTTTTTTTTGAAGTGTGTAAATGGGCCTATATGTTGGGCCTAATGTGAGGAAATTACGGATCGAGCCCGGGCGGTAAAACCGCCCCTGTAGATAACTCAAAAATATCAAGAGGTTTCTATGAGTTCGATCCTTCTGCCTGCTAGATGAATATGTCATTTGGCAAGGCAGCAGGATGGAACTCAAAGAAATCCTCTTGAAAACACCTTTCCGAAAGATTCAACATTTATGTTATTATGGTTTTTTTTCAACTGTTTATTTGTCTTATGTTGATTCTATTTATGTTATGTACCTTTGTTCTATTTTTTCCAAGGCATTCGCAACGAAAACGATCCAAAAAAAGGGTCTGATGCGGTTCAGACTTTATAATCCGGATCACCTTCATGCATTCCGGATTATAAAATCCGGATCACCAAAGGTTAGGCCGGTTAGTGGAGTTTTAATACGTTTTTTGGACGGTTTTGAATGAAAAACACGTTTTCCTTGACTTCCAAATTACCTAGACTTGTTTTAGGCTATAAAAAGACTTGGATCTTCAACATTTTCCTGCATTCTTCTTCAACCTCCTTTCTTACATTTTCTTCAATTTGTTTTAGTTTTTTAGGTAGATTTTAGGAGTGTTAGTGGTGTTATGGTCATTGTTGACTGCTCATACGACCCCTGCAATTGCATTGCAGCTTATACGGGGGTTGTATAACGGTCAACAGAGACCGTTGACATCAAATAAAGACACAAAATATTCATATCGTATTTGTCCGGATTATCGGTTCCGGAAACACTAACAATCTAGTCTTGAATACGAAATCCGGACCAGGGGTAATTTTGGAATTTTTGCAGGGCGCGCGAGAAGGCATCAAGGTGAGGAAAGTAATAGTCTTATCTAAATTCTAGTTATAAGAATTTGGCTAAATTGCATTTTTGGTCCCTTAACTATTTAGGTAGTATCGCTTTGGTCCTTTAATTAAAATTCGATTTATTTTGGTCCCTTAACTTCTCTCTGTTATATATTTTGGTTATTTCCGTTAGTTTTAATTCAAAAACGTTAGGTTTTCTTTATATTTTTCTCATCTTTTGCATCTTAATATCATCTCCATCAACATTCAACAAGAAGAATCTTAGAAAAATTCTATAAGAAATGAGGAAAATCTAACGTTTTTAAATTAAAACTAACGAAAAAGACCAAAATATGCAACGGAGAGAAGTTAAGGGACTAAAATAAATCGAATTTTAATTAAGGGACCAAAGCGATACTTTCTAAATAGTTAAGGGACCAAAAATGCAATTTAGCCTAAGAATTTTTGTGTTTCAGATCCTTTGATTATAATGAGTTATTAGAAATTGAACAGGATGGATACTTGTTGCTATCAAAGCATGAATATGGTAAAACTAATTAGATATATCCTTTTCTAAATAATCTTGGTTTGTAATATCTGATTAGTTTAATAGTCAAAGAATGATTATCTAACCTTAGTTCATGCATCAACCGCTTATCTAACCTTAGTTTATTTGAACAGTTCGCAAAGTCTTATTATAGTTGATTTGATTAGTTTTAAATTGAATTGTACAAACCTAAGGTTTAAAACAATTAGAGTGATAAAAAAAATTAGAATGATCATCCTATAGTTTGCAATCTAATGAACTATATTTATAGATCTAATGAACAAGTAATTATAGTTCGCAAAAGTCTTCTTTTAGAACATTTGATTAATCTACTAATCAATGTCGTATGATTATAGACCTAATGAACAAGTAGTTTGTCTAAAATAAAGTTTGAAGTGGATTTTTCAACCAATTAGAAGAAAAGACAGACCTTTGTTTTGACCAACAATTTATATAACCTTAGTTAACATGGATAGTTACCAAAGTCTTATTTTAGTATATTTGATCAGTGCAATACTCACTGTTAAATGTCTATAGACCTAATTAATAAGTAACTTGACTAAAAGAAAGTTTTAAATTGAGTTTTCATTCAATTAGAATACATGACAAACCATTGTAAATATATCAAAGGTTTATCTAACCTTAGTTAGCGTGGATAGTTCACAAAATATTACTAGAACTCATTTGATTACTGTAATATTCAATGTAGGATGATTACAGATCTAATGAACAATTAAGTTGATTAAACTAAAGTTTTAAGTTGAATTTTCAAACAATTAGAAGAAACGACATACCTTAATTTAATACTTTTGATTAGTGTAATACTCAATGTAGAATGATTATAGACTTAATAAGCAAGTAACTTGAATAAAATAAAGTTTTAAATCGATTTTCCATCCAATTAGAAGAAAGGATAAACCTTAGTTGACCAAAGGTTCATCTAACCTTAGTTAACTTTGATAGTTTTCAAATCTAACAATAGTTCATTTGACTAGTGTAATTTTCAATATATAATGATTACAAAACTAATGAACAAAAAACTTGTTTTAAATAAAGTTTTAAAATGAGTTCCAACCAAGAAAAGGCAAACCTTTGTTGACCAACAGTTTATCTAACCTTAGTTAACATGGATAGTTACCAAAATCTAAGTATAGTACATTTGAATATAGACCTAATGAACTAGTAACTTGAATAAAATAAAGTTTTAAATTGAGATTTCTTGTAGTTAGTAGAAAAGATAAAACTTTGTTGACCAAAGGTTTACCCAACCTTGGTTAACATTGATAGTTCGAAAAGTGTTACTATAGTTTATTTGACTAGTGTAATTTTTAATGTATGATGATTATAGATCTAATGAACATGTAATTTGACTAAATTAAAGTTTTAAACCGAGTTTACATTCAATCAGAAGATAAGACAAACCTTTGTTGACCAAATGTTTGTCTAACCTCATTTAACTTTAATAGTTACCAAAGTCTTACTGTAGTATATTTGATTAGTGTAATACTCAATGAAGAATGATTATATACCTAATGAACACATAACTTGATTGAAATAAAATTTTAAATTATATTTTCAGCAATTTAATGCAGTTCATTACTATAGTTCATTTGATTAGTGTAACTCAATGAACAAATGTTTACTCCCTCCTATCACATTTATAATTAACTTTTGCTTTTTTAGATTCATTAAATAAATGATTAATCTGAAATATAATATAGGTCAGATACACCACTTTTTTAATGAATCTAAAAAACTAAAAACTCCTTATAAATATGACTGGAAGGAGTATATTGAGAACTCAATGTAGAATGATTTCTACATTGCAAACTTTATTATAGTTCGTAATCTTCAAATTTAAAACTTAATTCTCGTTTAATTCTTATTTAACTATACAATTGGGAAGGCCCAATTTTTTCTGTGTGGTGGCCGGGATTTGAATCCCAGACCTTGCATATTTTATGCATTATATATATCTATACTGATGAGTCAATAATGAGTCATTAATTTGTGTCTTTTATTTAATATTTAAGTTTATTTTATTTAGATTTAATATGTTTTTATTTCCTTCTAGAACTATTTTACTTCAATTGCAAGTTATTATATTTCAGGAACGAATATTCAAAAGATTTAGTCTTGGAGCAAAAGAAAGGAGAATTGGAGCTTATTCATGCCATAAATATGAAGATCTCATGCAAAAATATATTATGGAAGGATTCATGCCAAAAATATGAAGATCTCATGCAAAAATCTATTGTGCAAAGAATTTGAACATCTTGTCAAAAAATATAACAAGTGGCGCGACCCTTTTACCCTTTTGCTGTTTTGCTTCTTCGACAAAGCTGCCTATTTTAGTATTTCTGACCTAGAGCCCATGGTTTCTTGTGCAACAATTTAGTGATTTAATTCTTAGGGCTCAAGTCAATGTTAGACTATAAATAGAGCAGCCATCTAGTTGTAAAACCATCTTTTGTTCGTGGAAATAATAAGTGACAATTGTTTCTTTGAATAAAAGTTCAACCTTTATTTTATGTTCTTCTTCTTCTTCTTCTTCTTCTTCTCTTCTATGTCTACAATGAACGTTAGTGAGTAGACTTCTCCTTGTCTTGGGATTGTTAGATAAGTCTAATGACATAATCCTAATCAAACCAAGTTTTAACCCTAATCTTATGTAACCCTAATCTCTAATCTAAATTCACCAATTTAACATGAATTAACCATTATCAAACTGTGGAAACGAAAGTGGAGGGTTTGATAATTGGTAATCCATCATCTCAAATATCAATTCATAAAACGAAAGCGGAGTTTTGATATTCGAACAAGTGAATTTAGACAAGGATTGTAAAGGCAGCGAAATAGTCTTTTCAATCCTTGAGACATATAAGTTTCGAACTTCAAGGATTCTAATAGTAATCAAGTCAGCGAAATAGGCTTGGTTGCTAGAGGAACCAAAATCTAATAGTAATCAAGTCAGTGAAATAGGCTTGATTGCTAGAGGAACAAAAGAGAAACTTGTCTTTATAAGTTAGGTCTAACATGAGATTTTAGGTTTAATAGTTTGGTTTGTGAAGGGTTTGTCACCATGACAGACCAATGATCCCAAGACACCTCTTTTATTATTATTGTTATTTTCTTTTAAACAAAAATACAACTTTCTACCTTCTAAACTTTCAATCTAATCATTATTTATGGTTAATTGAATTCATAACTCCCTGTCGGAACGATACTCTATTTTTACTACTTCGATAGAACCGTACACTTGCGGTTTTATCCCATCACATACCAACTGAGCTAAGCTCACACCGTACTGTAATAAACATAAAAAACAAAAGAAATTAAAAAGTTAAACATGTGCCTTTTGACACATGTTAATATAACAAAAATAAAAATTATATATTAAAATTGTGTCAACATAATTTTATAAACGTAATGATTAATTTTTTCTAATAAATACTCCATCTGTTTCACAATACTTGTCGTTTTTAAAGAATAATTTTAATTCACATTACTTGTCACTTTCAAGTTTTAATGCAACATTAATTATCGGTTTGTCAATAATACTCTTACCTATTTATTGTAAAGAGAGAAACAATAGAATGAAATAATAAAACTGTCCTTCCCTTTTAAAACAGAACAAAACTGTCGTTCAGTTATCATTTTTGTTGCATTTTTCGTCCTACCCCCTATTTTATCCTCCAAAAACGCACATGTGTCAGATTTTTAACTGATGTGGCAAATAAAACACCTATGTGGCACTGCATATGTGGATAATATCATTTATAAAATTGAAGAAATTAATTATATTTTTATGGAAAAACATTTTAACATTTTGATAAATAAAAACAAATTAAAAATTAAAGATATATAAGGGGGAATCTTAATAGAAACCCTAGTTTCTCAAAATCCCCAATTCGATTTCTCTTCTCCTTGCCTCCTAGAAACGAAAAATTCATCTTCTTCTTCCTTGCTTCCATCAGCTCGATTCGACCATGGCAGATAAGGGTAAAACAAAAGTTGGAGATGGACCATCAAGGTGGGACCTAGAAATCGACCCAAAGTACTGTTTCAAGTATGAAAGGAATCTCAGAAATTAGGATTTTTTCGGTTGTTGTGCTCAATAAAGAATATTCCTTGTACATACATGCTTTAGCCATTGTTTATTTCTTGTTTGAGCATATTAATGATGTACCCACATACTTTAATGTTTGTTTGTGTCATGGTTGAGAATATTTATGAGGTTCTTTATGAGATTCCTTGACCCACTTGCACCATGTGTGAAATGTTGTGCTTCTATTTTTAGAGTTGTTTATTCAAAGCGGTCCACATTTGCTGGATGTTATTTTATTGCTGACTATATGTGGTTGTTGCTGTTTGCACAGGCCAATTGAGGACCAAGTCTTGAAGTTACGGTTTAACCATAGGGGTAGATTTGTAACTTTCCCTGTAAGGCTTTATATGGATGGCTGTGTAAATGAGGTGGAAGACACTTTTGAAACTGATAAGTTGTGCTATGAAGACATTAAAAAGCTGGTCCTCAGTATTGGATATTTGAAGTTCAAGTGTTTGTGGTACCAACATCCAAAATTTTCATTTTAGCGTGGACTTAAGCCTTTAAAAAATGATACTGACTTGTTGGAGCTTGTTGCTGATGCTAGAAGGTGTAATGTGGTTGAAGTATTTGTTGAACATAAAGTGGATATTCCTGAACTTGTGGATTTTTGTGATGAAGGTCCTTTGGTTGAAGAGCTTAGGGATGAAGATGATGGTAGCTCTGATATTAAAGAAGTTGTTATGGATGAAGTAGATAAAATAGTCACAAGGAAGGGGGGGGGGGGGGTGGGGGGTTGAATTGTGACCCTTTAAAATTTATCCTGAAACTTAAAAGTGATTCTCAAGTAGTTTACTTGGAATAGTTAAGTTAACTTTCTGACTTCAGAACGTTCTGAAGTTCATACACAAAAATAGTTTAATAAAGTAAATGTGCAAGTGTGTGTTGTGTATACTATAATTAAAGAGTATAGAGAAGAAGGAAAGAACACACAGAGAATTATAGTGGTTCACCCAACGTGGGGTAGTCCACTCCTCACAATCTTGTGAGAGTTTCCACTATGGTGCTTGAGATAACCTCTCAAGTCCTACACCTTACAATCTTTGTTCACCTGAACAATTACAACAACTGTATTCTCTAAGCCTCAGCAGGCTTGCACCTTGTTGCTAAGTTAACAACTTTGAATTTTACAACCTTTGCTCAAACTAACACTTTAGTACCCCTAAAGCTAGATGAGACTTTGTTACAATTTGTATGGAGGTTGGATGTTTGTGAATCAAACAGAAGAGAAGAGAAGGATGAAGTTATCTTTAAGATAACAGAGAGTATTGATTTGCACTAAGTAAACGAAAGCCTTAGAGATTGATCAATTTCAGTTTTGCAAGAGCTTCAAATTTTTTTGTTGTTTTCTTGTATGCTTTGCAATGGTGCTAGTTTTGCTAAGGCCTTGATCTCTATTTATAGAATCTTTGGGCTCATATAGCCGTTGTAGGGTGTCCAATGGTCTTATGCCATGTGTCCTGGGTCCCACAAGCTTTAACTTGAAATTCTGGGCAAACATTCTGATCTCTGATGAACATCAGAATGTTGTTGTGTTCATGATGATCTTCATCTGGGTTCATCATGATCTTCATCTGGGTTCATAATGTATGAATGAACACATGAATTTCTGGCGTGTCATATGCTTTCCATATGAATTTATGAGCAACAATCAAGGTATGGGCTTTTCCACATACATCAGAATGTTCCTTCCCCAGATTTGCCTTGGGACCGGTGCAGGAAAGATCTAGTGGGATTCTGCATCTTCATGCCCATGCTTTGAGGGATTGTGTGGTCCTTATACTGTACCAACTTCCATACGTGTCTATCTCTTGTTGATCAGGACAGATTTGCTTTGCTTTTCACCTACTGTACTATTCATAAAGTAAGCATGTGCAGAGCTTGAACATTCTAACCATCAGAATGTTCCATCTGTTTCACTTAGGATGATTTGTAAGACTACCATTTGATGTAATCAAATCCTAATAGTGAAACAATAATGAAAAACAGTGATTTTAACATCTAGGATGATATTCCCTTGTGGAATATTCCTAGTACATTAATGTTCATAGTCTTAAATGAACATTGAATACCTTCTTTGACATAATCCTTGTATATGCCTTTATTGCTTGATTGATCCATGCAAATGTACTTTCCTGGACATATACCCATGTCATATGTGCCTTGTATGACCTTGATCAAAGTTCTTGAGACTCTTGGCTTGTATAAGAACAACCTTCTGATCTCTGCTTGAACATTCTGATCTTCGAACAACATTCTGATCTAACATTCTGACCTCAGTGTTAGATCATGAATTCAAATGTCCTTTGATTTATTGATTCTTGGTATGATTTAAACCTTGTTCCTGTCTTAGTAAAACAATCAAGAGCACAAGTTAAATACAAAGGAATTAATCAAAGCCCATTAATTCTCTAATCATATTTGTTTATTATCTTTAAAATTAATTTAGGGATTTTGCCTCAACAATGGAGGAGGTTAGAAATGTAGGGACTACTGAGGTCAGAGATGAAAGTGGTGGGAAAGGAGGAGGTATTGGTGAAGGTGCTGAAGATGGAGGTTGTTCTGATGTTGAACAAGTTGTTATGGAGGAGGTTAGAAATGCAGGGACTACTGAGGTCAGAGATGAAAGTGGTGGGAAAGGAGGAGGTATTGGTGAAGGTGCTGATGATGGTGAGAACAATGAAGGTGTAACACCTCGTTTTCCCAATATAAAAATTTCTAAACATTTATCAGAGTAAACATCATAAACGGGATATCACATTCAACATAATCCAAAATCAGTTAAATAACAATTTAACTTTCATCAAATTACTTAAACAATGCAGCGGAAATTATTTCATAATCCATAAATCGTTTTGGCACGTAGGCCCCATCAAAATATTTCAACAGTTAATCAACATTATAAAAATAACATAAATGTTCACGTAAGAGAATGAAGCATGCATAACAAACACCCCATCCCGTTACGTATCAGAGCGACCTAGACGACTCAGTGAGGCAAGGCCACTCACGACAGCAAACTGCACACTTAAGCACGATCACCTGCAAGTTACTCATACGAAGAGCAACATTTTCAAGCAGAAGGGGTGAGATTTCATAACACAATAACATTAATCAATATAATTCGAAATCATAATTAACATCATAATCAGTCTTAATCATCATTGCATCTTTGATAAACAATTATCAAGTAATCACAACTTCAATCATCATTAATAACATAAACATCTTTAAACTCAACAAATGCGACAATGCAACTTAGACACTTATATGCATGTGGTACCAATCGTCATCATAGTATTAATATACTTTAATCGTGTGGAGGACAAAGCTCCTATCGTGTGGAGGACAAAGCTCCGATCGTGGTGAGGACAAAGCTCAATGTATGCTAATGCATGGACTCTATCAACAAAACATCTTAATCAACTTATCACTTATACATCCAATAATTTGGAGTTCATCATCAACTTAATTCAGACTCATGCAACTTAGTTAAATAACAATTGCAGTATAATCAAATCACATCAAGCTTAATAACAATTCATTTTCAACAATTTCTTGATCATTCAATAACAATTCAAGTAAATGCAATCAATCCATAATTCACTCTATATTCACTTAACATTTCATAAAAGCTTCACAGTTCTCAGTCAATATCTTTAATGGGTCTCATTAGTACCTAAAGTTCCTTTCCTAACCAATCCAAACAACTAAGGTCTCACAATCCTCAAATGCACTCAGTTCTGGAAGTGCTCGCGAGGCGAGAGCATCTGCTCGCCATGGCGAGTACAAGCCAGATTTCCAACTAAGGTTCTTCCAAGTTCAATCTCGTTCTAAATCATTCTCTAATCAATAGTAGACACCTAAAGGTACTCATAGGCATCTAAGGTTCAACTCAAAAGTCAAAAACTCAGAAAACGACATGCTCTCTGGTCAAGCTCGCTATGGCAAGTAGGGTTGCTCGCCGTGGCAAGCTACAACAAGTAACTCGCGAGGCGAAGGGTTATGGCTCGCGTGGCGAGCGATGAACATTCATCACTCGCGAGGCGAGGATTGTAACATCCGAGACTGCTTTCAGCATTGCCGACTGACCCCACAAATCAACACGAGTCTTTTCAGCGTGTTTTGTCCTCACTCGCACACTTACCGGGAAACTTCCCGGTAGGTCGCCCATCCCAAAATTGCTCCAAGTCAAGCACGCTTAACTGTGGAGTTCTTATGGAATGAGCTACCGAAAAGAAAATGCATCTTGTTGATATAGGTAGTACCCAACAATTCTTATAAGCCTTCCTTCAACCATGTAGTCCCATACCTACACGGCCTCAGGATCCCTCTCATTTCGATGTGATTCGATTCCTCTAGAAGTTGTCGGGAGCCACTCATTGTCGTGCCTTGTGCTCCGGCGACCACTCCCCGCCCTCGTCAGCCTTGGGTGTTACAAGGATCATTGCTCGCTATGGTGAGCGATGAACTTTGGCTCGGGCAGAATGCAGTTTTTGCAAAAATTTCATCAACTAACATGGTTCTAAGCTTAATTTCAATTCCAGAATTCATCCTAAACATATTCTAAGGTTATAGGACGGTTTCTACATCAATCTAATCAATTTTTACCCTTTGATCATCAATTTTAGGGATTTGAACTAATTTCAAAACTTTTCTAAATCAATCCTAACTTTGTCAATTAATCATCAGAATTATAACAATCAATATTACTGAATTATTAGTCTCACCCTTACCTTAGTTTGAAGAAATCGCAGCTTTCCCTAGGTGATTCTCTCTTCTCTGGCTTTTTCTCCCTTTTCTCCAAAAATAGTCGTACGTACTAATTTTCTACAACCTAGGTCTTTCTTTTATACCTTTTCCTAAAATCTTATCTTATCTCACTTTCTCCCCCAAAACTCTCTAAAATCTCAAAACAGCCCTCAACTAAATATTTTTATTTTCTTATCAAATCTTATTTTATTTAACAATAAAATAAGTCTCATAATCTTATCAAATCATCAAAACACATCAAATCATTCAAATCAACTTAAATCAACAAAACTCACACATATATTATATAAATATAATATAATTGCCTAAACTCGATTAAATAAATAATTAAACGAAAGTGGGTGTTACAGAAGGTGTGAACAATGAAGGTGAGAACGTGGAAGTGGTTTGTTGAAACAACCAGTCACAAATAGCATGGTGGGAAAAGATGAGGTATTGTTTGGATGCATGTTTCTTGAAAGGTGAGCATGGTGGTGTTAGCCAATATTTTTAAAGGCTATCATCAAATTCAGTCAAAATAGGTTGACCTTGTATTCGAAGGAACTGTTCTCTCATTCTTATCGAAGTTGGACTTGCTGGAAATACTCGGAAGCACGTCTTTCAGTTCGACAAGCGAAAAGTTATCGAAAGGAAGTTTTTTTATGGTTCAGATAAGGTCAAGCAACAAATATTTCCAAGACACATTCGAAATTCAAATCGAATGGATATGCATCGTTAGTTTACTGCAATTATAGTTTTAAATTCAAATCTAGGTAGTTATTTCTATTTGTATAAATAGTAGTTTTTCCTAAGGAAAAAGGGTCACAAGTCAATCATACAAAAAACTTACACTCAAATTATCCGCATGGAAGAGAGAAACGAGTCACAAGTTGCAATGTATGAACATGTGTACCAATTTACATTCAATCAATGCAATTTAAGTTCATTTTCTTAAATGTCTTTACAATTTACTTGTTTCTTTTGAGCAATTCATTTACCTTTATTTACACCGATTTCGATTGGGTTCAACTGGGTTGAATTTGATTGTTTTTTACTTTCTTTTATCGAGTTCTTTAGGAACAATATTAAATTTCTGGAAAATAACAAACACAATATGTCCTTAAGATTTACTAGTTGATCTTGCAAGTAAATATTTTTAAACCAGTGGTTGTTTACCAAAAATCAATGTAAACAAATTGGCACGCCCGGTGGGACATTTTGTGCTTTTGTTTAGAAGGTTTCTTTCGAAATTTAAACTAGTAATAATTGTTGGTTTGCATTGTGTATGCGATTAAGGAATAAAAAACTACTTCCTGAAATGACGTGTCCTCCTCCCATTCCGAGCGCAGTGGCGACGAGTGCCGCAAGTGCGTCAGGGACAACAACCAACCCACCAGGGGCTATGCAATCGATCCAAACTAGCATCATGGAAACTGTAATAGAGCCAGTTAGATTGACGATGGCCGCCCAAACTTCCCAGGCCATTCCAATTAACTGCTATGGCCACTGATGAGTCATTTATTGCTTACTTTTATATGCTTTTTAGTTTAGTTTTATTTAGATTTTATTTTATTTTATTATATTAGTAATATTTCCTTTTTAGGATAGTTTACTTTAAATTGCATTTTATTTTATTTCAGGAATGAATATTGGATGGATTGAGTCTTGGAGCAAAAGAAAGGGACTTGGAGCTGATTGGATGCAAAAATATGAAGATTGAGAGACAAAAATATGTCTCCCCAAAGTCAGAAGCTTGGCACGGCCGTGCCACCCTCCAGAGTGCCTTTTGCTGCTTTTTGCTTAGATTTTAAGCTACTCTATTTTTAGCCCAAATGTAATTGCTTAGATTTTAAGTCAAATGTATGCTATAAATAGAGTAGTCATCCACCACAAATATTCATCTTTACTTGGAATACAATAAGTGACAATTGTTTTTCTAATTAAAGTTCTTTTCTTTTCCTTTATTTTCTTGTCATTTACTTTTATGCTTTCTCTATTCTCCCCCATGTCTACGATGATCATGAGTGAGTAGACTTCTCCTTGTCTTGGAATTGTTGGATAAGTCTAAATGACATAATCCTAATCAAACCAGGCTCTAAGCCTTAATCTTATGTAACCCTAATTTCTTATCTAAATTCACCGCTTTAACATGGATCAACCATTATCAAACTGTGGAAACGAAAGTGGAGGGTTTGATAATTGTTTAACCATTATTCCAAATATCAATTCATAAAACGAAAGTGGAGCTTTGATATTCGAACAAGTGAATTTAGACAAGGATTGCAAAGTCAGCGAAATAGGCTTTGCAATCTTTGAGACATATAGTTTCGATCTTCAAGGGAACTAATAACAATCAAGTCAGCGAAATAGGCTTGGTTGTTAGAGGAACCAAAATCTAATAGTAATCAAGTCAGCGAAATAGGCTTGGTTGCTAGAGGAACATAAGAGAAACTGTCTTGAGAAATTAGGTCTAACATAACATTATAAGCTTATAGTTTTGGTTTGAGAAGGACTTGTTATTTAGATGAAACCAACGATCCCAAGGCTCTTTTTATATTATTAATTTTCAACTCTTGAAAACCCCCAACTTACAATTCTTTTCTCTTCTAATCATTTCCAAAGGTTAATTGAATTGAACTACTCCCTGTCGGAACGATACTCTTTTAATACTACTTCGATAAGACCGTGCACTTGCGGTTTTATCCCATCAAGTTTTTGGCGCCGCTGCCGGGGAGTAATTTTGATTAACTCTTTCTTTGTGATTAGAACTCTTTTCTCTCCCTCTTTTCTTCTACTTCTTCCTTTGTATTACCAATTAACTTCTTGGGTTCTCGATTTCTTATGCGAAGAAGTAAAAGTCTCGGAGAATTTATCCCTGAGATCGAAAGTTTTTTGCATAAGAAAAAGAGAGAGGCACAAAATAATACCGCTATGGCTGAACGCACTCTCAAAGAGTATGCTACTCCTTCAACGGAAGAGCCACAAGCTATTATCGTGTACCCAACGGTTGAGGGTAATAACTTCGAGATCAAGCCTGCACTACTCAATTTGGTGCAGCAAAATCAGTTTTCTGATCACTCACTGAGGATCCAAATCTCCATATTTCTTCCTTCCTTAGACTCAGTGGCACCATAAAGGAGAACCAAGAAGCCATAAGACTTCATCTCTTTCCCTTTTCCTTAAGGGAGAGAGCTAGCGCTTGGTTCCATTCCCTAGAAGTCGGTTCCATCACTTCATGGGACGATATGAGGCGAGCATTCCTTGCCCGATTTTCCCCCCCATCTAAAACCGCTAAACTTAGAGACCAAATCACGCGGTTCAATCAAAAAGATGGGGAGTCTCTCTATGAAGCGTGGGAGCGTTTCAAAGAAATGCTTAGGCTTTGTCCCCACCATGGCTTGGAAAAGTGGCTTATAGTCCACACGTTTTATAATGGCTTGTCATATACCACTAAGATGTCTGTTGATGCAGCTTCAGGTGGAGCTCTAATGAACAAAAACTATACGGAGGCTTATGCCTTGATTGAAGACATGGCTCAGAATCACTACCAATGGACCAACGAGAGAGCCGTCACCGCTCCTACTCCCTCTAAGAAAGAGGCAGGTATATACGAAGTCTCTGAATATAACCACCTTTGTAACACCCCGTTTTCCCAATATACAAATTTCATAAACAATTATCAGAGTAAAAACCATAAACGGGATATCACATAGAAACGTAATCCATAAACAGTTAAATAATAATTTAACCTTCACAATATCTTTAACATAGCAGCGGAATATTTAATTCAAAAATCATAAATCAGTTTGGCACGTAGGCCCCATCAAAAATAGTTCATAATCCATAACATAATAAAATATAACATATTATCCACGTAAGAGAATGAAGCATGTTATAGCATATAACCCCATCCCGTTACGTATCAGAGCGACCTAGACGACACAGTGAAGGCAAGGCCACTCACGACGGCAACTGCACACTAAGCACGATCACCTGCAAGTTACCCATACGAAGGGCAACATTTTCAAGCAGAAGGGGTGAGATTTCATAATACAATAACATTAATCAATGTAATTGAGAATCATAAATTAACAACATAATCATTCCATTATTAACTTTGCATAATTGCTAACAGTTATCACGTAATCGTTTGTTCAATAATTAGGAATATCATAACATATCAAATAACACTTATCACGTAATCACATATTCAATCATTATCAACAAGGCATCTTAATCATGACAATGTGACAATGCTCTTAGACTCCTTATATGCATGTGGTACCAATCGTCATCATAAGTATTAATATACTTTAATCGTGCGGAGGACAAAGCTCCTATAAAACGTGCGGAGGACAAAGCTCCTAATTTTCGTGGTGAGGACAAAGCTCAATGTTATGCTATGCATGGACACATATGAACAAAACAACGTAATCGACTTATCAACATGCATCCAATAATTTGGAGCTAAACTTCATCATATACTTATGCACTTAGTTAAACAACGGAAGCAGCATAAACAGATCACATAAACAAAATGATATCATTATATCAATAGCACATAAATTGCATCATTATCAAGTTTTCATATCTTGCATGAATATACAATACATTAGTTCATACTCAATTAATATCAATATAGTCTTAAACAACTCTACAGGCTGCAGTAAACATCATCACTAGGTCTCAATGCCAATTAGGGGTTCACTCTTGATCAACACATGCGACACAGATCGCACAAACACTCAAACAACTACCTTCTGGTTGTACTCGCGAGGCGAGAGTTCTTACTCGCCATGGCGAGTAACACTAATCTCCCAAACTGATGTTGTTCTGGGTTCAATCCTGTCCTAAAATCATTCCTAACCAATACTAGGTATGTCTAGGCACTTAAAGGCATCCAAGGTCCAACTAAAAAGGTCGAAACACGAAATATGACATACACTCTGCCTAAGCTCGCGAGGCGAGGAAAGGTTGCTCGCCATGGCGAGTTGCACCAAACAACTCGCGAGGCGAAGGAAAGGGGCTCGCGTGGCGAGCGATGAAGTTCATCACTCGCGAGGCGAGGATCATCACTCGCTGTGGCGAGCGATGAACAGAAGCACGGGCAGACTAGGGTTTTTCTCAAAAATCCATCACACAACATGGTTCAAAGCCTAATTTTGATTCCAGAATTCATCCTAAACATATTCTAAGGTTATAGGACGGTTCTTACATCAATCTAAACAAGTTTTACCGTTTGATCATCAATTTTTAGGGCTTTGACCTAATTCCAAAACTTCTCTAATTCAATCCTAACTTGGTCAACTAATCATCAGAATTACAGTAATTAACATTATTGAATTATTAGTCTCACCCTTACCTGGTTATGAAGAAATCGCAGCTCTCTCTATGCTCTTCTCCCTTCTAAGCTTTTTCTCCCTTTTCCAAAAGTTTTCACGTACAATCCGTTTTTCTAACAATTAGGTCTTCTCTATTTATATCTCTTCCTAATTACTTATCTTATCTCAATTTCTCCCCCAAAACTATCTAAAATATCAAAACAGCCCTCAACTAAATATTTTATATTATTTTCAAATCTTTATTCTATTTATCAATAAAATAAATCTCATATCATAATCAAATCCTCCAAAACTCATAACTTATCACGTCATCAATCATATCATCAAAACATATCAAAATCATGCATATATTATATAATTATAATATAATTGCCTAAACTCGATTAAATAACGATTAAACGAAAGTGGGCGTTACAACCTTGCTGCTAAGGTTGAGGCATTAACCTAAAAATTTGAAAAACTTAATGTTAATGCTGTCACACCTTCTTCTGCATCCCCTCCTTGTGAAATCCGTGGTATATCCGGTCATATCGGTGTTGATTGTCAGTTAGGTAGTGCTGCCAATATTAAGCAACTGAATTACGCTCAATATAACCAAGGAACAAGGCCAAATCAAAATTTCTACAAAAATCCTCAAGGTTCCTATGGACAAGCAGCACCACCTGGCTATACAAACAACCAGAGAGTGGCTCAGAAATCAAGTTTGGAGATTTTGTTGGAAAATTGCATAGCTAATCAAAATAAAAATCTTCAAGAACTAAAAAACCAAACAGGATTTATGAACGACTCTCTCTCCAAACTCACTACCAAGGTTGATTCTATCGCCACACACACCAAAATGCTTGAGACCCAAATCTCCCAAGTAGCCCAACAAGTGGCCACCTCTTCTCAAACACCAGGAGTCTATCCTGGTCAACCTGAAACAAACCCCAAAGCTCATGTCAACGCTATTTTTCTTGGGGGTAGTAAGCTAGAAGAGACCGTTGCTAAAGCCAAAAGTGTCAAGGAAGAGAGTGTTAAGTGTCTAGGTAAGAAAGGTGTGATAGAAAGTGAGAAACCGCTTGATAAGAACAAAGCACTTACACCATTAAGGCTTACTAAGCTCAACTTGGAGGCTCAATTCACAAAATTCTTAAACATACTTCAAAAGATTTGCATTAAGATTCCCTTTGCTGAAGCTTTGTCTCGTATGCCTCTATACGCCAAGTTTTTTAAAGAAATTTTTTCAAAGAAAAAGGCTATAGATCATAATGAAACATTAGCTTTGACAAGGGAAAATAGTGCAATCATCAAGAATCCGCCTACAAAGCTTAGAGATCCAGGAAGCTTTGCCATCCCTTGTATGATAGGGAGTGAAACCTTAAACCGAGCCTTATGTGATTTAAGAGCTAGTGTTAGTCTGTTGCCCTTACCCCTCTTTAAAAGGCTGGGGTTGGGAGAGTTAAAGCCTACTGAAACAACATTGAAGTTAGCCGATCGTTCTGATATCCAACCTGTCGGATATGTCGAGGACATCCCCGTCAAAATAGAAGGGATAGACATCCCAACTGATTTCATGGTGCTTGACATAGATGAGGACAATGAGTGCCCTATAATCTTAGGACGACCCTTTCTCGCCACTGCGGGTGCTATAGTAGATGTTCAGAATGGTAGGATTGTTTTTCAACTGAGTGATGAGCTGATAGGGTTTGAGTTGGAGAATTATATGAAAGGTCCCGCTCTCTATTCTTGTAACATGATTAAAGGTCACGATGTGAAAGAACGCTCATTAGCGTCATCTACACCATATGACCTCTTTGATCCCTTCTAAGGACACTTTCTTATAACGTCAAGCTAATGACTATAAAGAAGCGCTTCGTGGGAGGCAACCCACACATTTAACTGCTTTTGTTTTGTTTTGTTGTTTGTTTTTAATTGTTTTGTAGGTAATTGTCCGAGTATGATTCGAGAAAACGGAGAAATTTTATAGCCAATTCATCCAGAACCTTGGCACGGCCGTGCCAGACCTAACCTCCCAAAAACCCTCCAAAACTCCAGAAACTTGGCACGACCCGTGCTAGGGTTGGCACGGCCGTGCCCGACTCCAGGTAACAATATACCTCACCTTTCATCTTCTTCTTCCCTCATTCTCCACCACAAACATCTCTCTACATTCAAACTTCTCTCAAAAACCTCCATAACCATAGAAATTTCAAACCTTCATATCTCCCTCAAAAGCTCACCATTTCACAAAATTTCTTCACCTAATCAACCACAATCAACATTTCAATCATAACTCTTCAATCAAAAACAACTTTCCTTCATCCCTACCAAAAATCATCAAATTCATAACCCCCATTCACCTACCTAAAAACCCACAAATTCATCACCAATACACTCAACCCAACTCCTAACAATTTCTCAACCCCCAACCCCATCATCCAACCAACCTTTTCCACCAAAAACATTTCCCAAAACCCAACCTTCACCCAAAACACTAAAGGTCAAACCAAGGTCAAGGATCAATGGCATCTAGGAGAGGTGGAGCAAGCTCTTCCGGAGGACCACAATCAAAGAAGAAAACGCAGGCCAAGAATCATGGTATAATCTTCAAGGACACCAAGCAAAGGGACAAGTATAAAATTCTTATCTGTAAACCTTTGCACCCTTGTCGATATCCTGATCCTTATACTTTGCGTGTGCTAGGACTAAGGGACAATGTGTTTAACTTACTCGGAAATTTAGGATGGGTTGATATGCTTAGACCTATGAAAGGTTTTGAAAATTTCACTTATGAATTCTTAAGTTCTATTGAATTTACGAAGGATAAAGTGAACTTTGATAACCCCGACCATAGAGTCTCCTTCCGACTTTTGAATATGGATTACGAGATGTCTCTTGAAGATTTTTGTTTAGAGATGGACTTTGCAAATGCGGGGTTCATCCATGACTCTTGGAATCCAAATCTCAAGTCGGAAGACTACGACCCCGCTCTCTTTTGGAAACGCATCACCGGGTTAAGGCAATATAATCCTCGCAACAATAAAGCTAGTAACATTCACAACCCAGTCCTTAGATACCTCTAGAGAGTCATGGCTTGTACTATTTGGGGTAGAAAAGAGGTAGGAACAACTAGGACGGATGAGCTTTTTATGCTTTGGGCAATTCTTAGTAACAATCCCGTTAATACTTGCTTCTACCTACTTGATTACCTTTCCTCCATAGGTGCTAAGCCTGATAATAGAGCTGAGATAGTAGTCGGTGGTATCATTACCTTCATCGCTAGGAAGTTTGGAGTGGGTGAGGAAGAGGGGATAAATCCAATTAAGGGCAACAATAGGCTTAATATTGAAACCCTTGTTGCTATGAATTTCATTAAGATTCCCCCACCCATGACTTATGCACTTCAATTTCGTCTACCTCTTTTGTTTCTACTTCCTAACCCATCTCGGACTAACCCCGAGGTGGAGGAAAATTTGTTGTATGTTGGTGATGGATTACAGGTACATGAAGAGCATAATCAAGGTGAGGAAGAAGGTGCCCACATGCACCATGAAGAGGAACCCAATGACCATAACGCAGACAATGAAAGATGGGCATGGATGCAAACCGAGGTACAAAGGATAAGCACCGAGCAACAAAGGCAAGGTGTTGAATTATCCAGGCTAGGAAATGATGTCCTAAGGGGCAACCGCATATCCGAAGAAAATAACCAAATGCTTCGGAACATGATGCAACACTTCAACCTCCAAAGTCCTCCCTATGGACCTCAATAAAAATGTGAGCTTTCCTCTTCCTCTTTTTCACCTTATCTCTTCACTCTCTATCTCGTCCTTCTCCTTCTTCCTTTTTCTTCTATCTTGAATCATTGGGGACAATGCTTCTCCTAAGTATGGGGGGAGCCTAATAAAGTGTCTTTAGTCGTAGTGTTTCCAAACTCCCTTGAACTTTATTCTTTTCTTTTGTTTTATTGTAAAAGGCATGGTTAAGTAGCTTGTTTTTAATGAAATCAATCATGACATAAAATTTTTATTGTCTCCTCTTATTGGTCGTTTCTTGTACATGAAAGTAAACTCTTGTGTTTTAAGTTCTCCTAATATACCCACATCTTGTTTTAAAGTGAATAGAACCTCCAATGAGATATGCACAAAGTTGCTTCCCTTGAGTAAATGTATAAATAGGTATTCTAAGGAAATGCGTTCTAATTTTAGTGGTACATTAACCTTTAAAAATTCTCAAAGTAAAAAATAGTATAAGTTAGTATAAAGGAGTTCATAAAAGGCCAAGCTTAAAATTTATTTCAAGGTTGCATTATTGAATCTAGATTAGGGAAGGAGGTAGGCCCTCCGACTTCCTACGTGATGGGATAAAACCGCAAGTGCACGGTCTTACCGAAGTAGTAAAATATGAGCATCGTTCCGACAGGGAGTTATGAATTCAATTAACTTTAGATAATGATGAGACTAAAGTTTTATAAGGTAGAAAGTTTTGGGTTTTTAATTGAAAGTAAATAATAAAAGAAAAGATAAAAGCCTTGGGATCGTTGGTTTCATCTAAATAACAAGTCCTTCTCAAACAAAAACTATAAGCTTATAATGTTATGTTAGACCTAATTTCTCAAGACAGTTTCTCTTATGTTCCTCTAGCAACCAAGCCTATTTCGCTGACTTGATTACTATTAGATTTTAGTTCCTCTAACAACCAAGCCTATTTTGCTGACTTGATTGTTATTAATTCCCTTGAAGATCGAAACTATATGTCTCAAAGATTGCAAAGCCTATTTCGCTGACTTTACAATCCTTGTCTAAATTCACTTGTTCGAATATCAAAGCTCCACTTTCGTTTTATGAATTGATATTTGGAATAATGGATAAACAATTATCAAACCCTCCACTTTCGTTTCTATAGTTTGATAATGGTTGATCATGTTAAAGCGGTGAATTTAGATAAGAAATTAGGGTTACATAAGATTAAGGCTTAGAGCTTGGCTTGATTAGGATTATGTCATTTAGACTTATCCAACAATCCCAAGACAAGGGGAAGAAGAGAGAAAGCATAAAAGTAAATAACAATAAAGTAAAATGAACTTTTATTAGAAAGACAATTGTCACATATTGTATTCCAAGAAAAGATGAATATTTGTGATGGCTAGCTACTCTATTTATAGTTTACATTCGACTTAAAATCTAAGCAATCACTAGAATGTTCCACAAGTAAACTAAAACAGAGTAGCTTAAAATCTAAGCAAAAGCAGCAAAAGTAGTTCTGGAGTGTGGCACGGCCGTGCCAAGCCTAGCACGAGCCGTGCCAAGCTTCTGACTTTGGGGGAGATATATTTTGTCTCAAATCTTCGTATTTTCGTACCGAATCAACTCCAAATCCCTTTCTTTTGCTCCAAGACTCAATCCATCAAATATTCATTCCTAAAATATAACAATATGGAATTAAAGTAAAATAGTTCAAAAAGGAAATAATATAAATATAAAATAAACTTAAATCTAATTAAAACGAAACTAAATAACATATGAAAATAGATAATAAAAGACTCATCAAACTCCCCCACACTTGAATCTTTGCTTGTCCTCAAGCAAAAGGCATAAACATGGTAGCATAAACAATATTATCATATGACAATTTAATTAAAACACATGTCTCCTCAAGGGCTTAAATTTCAAGCGTACACTAATTACAAACTCAAGCATTTCTTGTAAACCTTATTCAACCCAACAATCAAGTTTCAAGTGAGTGTGTGTGTGTAGTCCAACCCTTTTCTTGCTCCTGTATAAGATAGATATTATGAGGAAACATGTTCTAATCCTAGTACTAAACCAACCAGGAAAAACTCTTTCTTCATTTCATATAAGAGAGATGGGAGTATTTGCAATCTTTTTGATCTTTGCCATTTGCACATTTTTGGAATTTCAACATACTTTATTTAAGAAACAACACCTTCACGTAGGAAGTCGGAGGGCCTACCCCCTTCCCCAATCTAGATTCAGCGGTGCCCCTTAAAACATCATCTTCACGTAGGAAGTCGGAGGGCCTACCCCCTTCCCCAATCTAGATTCAATGATGATTTTTAAAGTTTTTCAAGATAACATTACCTTCACGTAGGAAGTCGGAGGGCCTACCTCCTTCCCCAATCTAGATTCAATAATGCAACCTTGAAATTATTTTGGCTATTTGGCTTTTTATAATCTCCTTATACTAACTTATACTACTTTTACATTGAGAGTTTTTAAAGGTCAACGCACCACTAAAATTAAAACGTATTTCCTTAAAATACCTATTCATACACTTACTCAAGGGAAGCAACTTGTGTTTCATTGAAGAATTGTATTCACTTTGAAGCAAGATGTGGGTATATCAAGAAAACTTAAAATACAAGATTTCACTTTCATGTACAAGAAATAACCAATTAAGAGGAGACAATAAAAAATTTATGTCATGATATTTTTCAATAAAAACAAGCTACTTAATCATGCCTTTCACAATAAAACAAAACAAAAGAATAAAGTTCAAGGGAGTTTGGTAACACTACGACTAAAGACACTTTATTAGGCTCCCCCCACACTTAGGAGAAGCATTGTCCTCAATGATTTAAAAGAAGAAGAAGAAAAAGAAGAGGATGATGAAGAAAGAAGAGAAGTAGAGTAAGAGTAGAGGAAGAGGAAAGCTCACAATTTTATTGAAGTCCAGAAGGTGGACCTTGGAGGTGAAGGTGTTGCATCATGTATCGGAACATTGGATTGTGTTATTCATTTATTTGATTTCCCCTTAGGACATCGTTTCTTAGCCCGATCATTTCAACACCTTGTCGTTGTTGCTCGGTGAATATTCTTTGAACTTTGGTTTGCATCCATGCCCACCATTCATCATTATAGTTTCCACCGGCTTTTTGTTCATGGTGCAAGTTTGCACCTACCTCCTCTTCATCACCATCATTGTGTACCTGTGGGTTAGTGCCAACATAAACAAAGTTTTCTACCACCTCCGGATTAGTAATGTCCGAATTAGGTAGAATAGTCAAGCAATTAGCATTATTGACTCTCCACTCATATAGGTAATTGTGAGAAGGACCATGGATTCAAAAAAAAAACATGGTAGTGAGGGTTTCTAAGTCTAGATAGTAGTTTCCCTCAATCCTATTTATCCCTTTGTTCACATTTACCACCAATTTTTTTAACAATGAAAGTGATGATTACACTTACCACTATATCATCTTTATATCCGGTTTCTTTTTAGCAATTGAAAAAGGATAATAAATCAAATAATAGCAAATGTTAACATGGTGGTTATAAAGCATAGCCCACAACAAAAATATCTCAACATTCCTCATCATTCCTACCTCTTTTCTACCCCATATGGTGCAAGCAATAACCGTGTGAAGGTACCTAAGCACAGGGTTGTGAATTTATTCAACAGCCTAATCACATGCTCATCTATTTCTAGTCTATCCAAAGCATTAACATCAGGGTACCTGCAAGGAGAGATAGTTCTAGAGATTAGAGAATTATACCTATTTCTTTGCTCGGAATCCTTGAATTGGATCCCATGATTGCGGGCTGTTGATTGCTTCTTGCTTGCACCTCTTCCGGAGGCTTCAATATCCTCACCTTTCGTTTTTGATGCCATTGACCTTAGCTTGGTTTGGGTGTGGGTGGATGATTGTTGGTGAAGTTTGGAGAGAATTATAGATGTTATTTGATATGGATACGGGAAGAAAAAATAAAATAAAAAAATAATTTTTTTTTTTTTTTTTTGCTGATGGGTTGGCACGGTCGTGCCAACTTTCTGGAAAAAGAGGGAAGATTTTATTTTATTTTATTATTATTATTTTTTTTGGTTATTGGTCAATGGCTTCAAATTTCTCTCTTTTTCACATCATAGTTGAACAAATACCTACAAAACAAATCAAAGTAACAAAAAACAAACAAAATAAAAGCAATTAAAACTCGTGGGTTGCCTCCCACGAAGCGCTTGTTTAAAGTCATTAGCTTGACAATCGAGAGGTTTCTCTACCCTATACCCAATCTTTCCCAAAGGGATAAAGGCATCAAACTGACATTCTCTCCCAAATCACACATAGCTTTTTCAATGGTTTCACTCTCAATCACACAAGGGGTGGAAAAACTCTCAATCACTATGAAGTTAGGCTTAGCAAGCCTTTGTGGGACATGGATTTTGAGTTTATAAGGTGGTAAAACGATTGGCTTATCACTCTCTCCTATGACTTTCTCACCTTGTTGCTTTTCACTCTCTATCTCTCCCTCAATTGTCTTAGTTTTCATAATGGTGTCCTCAAACTGCTTACCGTCCCTAAGTTGAATAACATTTATAAGGCCTTTGGGGTTGGCCTCGATCAAATCATATGCTCCTGTGAAAGTTTTATTCATCAAAGCTCCACCTGCAGCTGCATCAACATTCATTTTTGTGGAAAACAAAATACCATTATAAAAAATGTGGATAATAAGCCAATTCTCAAAACCATGATGGGGGCAAAGCCTAAGCATTTATTTGAAACGCTCCCACGCATCGTAAAGAGATTCACCATCTTTTTGAGTGAATTGTGTGATTTGACTTCTCAATTGAGCAGTTTTACTATGGGGAAAGAAATGCCTTCCTCATTTGGTTCCATGAAGTGATAGAACCAATTTGCAATGAATGAAACCAAGCACTAGCTCTATCCCTCAAAGAGAAAGGAAAGAGGTGGAGCCTTACGGCCTCTTGGTTTGCCTTCAAAGTTCCACTGAGTCTTAGAAAAATTGAAACAAGAAGATTCGGATCCTCAGCGGGTGATCCGAAAAATTGATTTTGGTGCACTAGGTAAATAAGTGCAGGCTTTATTTCAAATTTACTACCCTCAACCGTTGGGTACAGAATAGCATCGTATGACTCATCTGAAGATGTGATTGCATACTCTTTGAGAGCACGTTTCTCATCCATATTGTTATTATCGTCTTTGAGCCATGCCTGAAATCAAAACGGTTAAAGATAGAAAATAAAAAATAATAAATAAAATAAAAAATAAAATAAAATAAAATAAGGAGAAAGGGAGGGAGAAATATTTTATATATATAGAAAAAATAAAAAGTAAATAAAATAAATAAATAAATAAAGAGATAAGAAAAGGAAAGAAAATATATATATATATATATATATATATATATATAGAGAGAGAGAGAGAGAGAGAGATAAATATATAAAAAATAAAAAGATGAGAAAAAGAAATAAAATATTTTTTTTTATATATAAATATATTTTATTTACTTATATAATTTTTTTTTTTTTTTAGACTAAACACTATTGAAAAGTTAATCAAATTACAATAACTCCCCGGCAGCGGCGCCAAAAACTTGATGGGATAAAACCGCAAGTGCACGGTCTTACCGAAGTAGTAAAATATGAGTATCGTTCCGACAGGGAGTTATGAATTCAATTAACTTTAGATAATGATTAGACTAAAGTTTTATAAGGTAGAAAGTTTTGGGTTTTTAATTGAAAGTAAATAATAAAAGAAAAGATAAAAGCCTTGGGATCGTTGGTTTCATCTAAATAACAAGTCCTTCTCAAACCAAAACTATAAGCTTATAATGTTATGTTAGACCTAATTTCTCAAGACAGTTTCTCTTATGTTCCTCTAGCAACCAAGCCTATTTCGCTGACTTGATTACTATTAGATTTTGGTTCCTCTAACAACCAAGCCTATTTCGCTGACTTGATTGTTATTAGTTCCCTTGAAGATCGAAACTATATGTCTCAAAGATTGCAAAGCCTATTTCGCTGACTTTAGAATCCTTGTCTAAATTCACTTGTTCGAATATCAAAGCTTCACTTTCGTTTTATGAATTGATATTTGGAATAATGGATAAACAATTATCAAACCCTCCACTTTCGTTTCTACAGTTTGATAATGGTTGATCCATGTTAAAGCGGTGAATTTAGATAAGAAATTAGGGTTACATAAGATTAAGGCTTAGAGCTTGGCTTGATTAGGATTATGTCATTTAGACTTATCCAACAATCCCAAGGCAAGAGAAGTCTACTCACTAATGTTCATCGTAGACAAGGGGAAGAAGAGAGAAAGCATAAAAGTAAATAACAATAAAGTAAAATGAACTTTTATTAGAAAGACAATTGTCACATATTGTATTCCAAGAAAAGATGAATATTTGTGATGGCTAGCTACTCTATTTATAGTTTACATTCGACTTAAAATCTAAGCAATCACTAGAATGTTCCACAAGTAAACTAAAACAGAGTAGCTTAAAATCTAAGCAAAAGCAGCAAAAGTAGTTCTGGAGTGTGGCACGGTCGTGCCAAGCCTAGCACGGGCCGTGCCAAGCTTTTGACTTTGGAGGAGATATATTTTGTCTCCAAATCTTCGTATTTTCGTACCGAATCAACTCCAAATCCCTTTCTTTTGCTCCAAGACTCAATCCATCAAATATTCGTTCGTAAAATATAACAATATGGAATTAAAGTAAAATAGTTCAAAAAGGAAATAATATAAATATAAAATAAAGTTAAATCTAATTAAAACGAAACTAAATAACATATTAAAATAGATAATAAAAGACTCATCACTACGTGAAGATAATGTTATCTTAGAAAAGAAAACTTTAAAAGACATCATTGAATCTAGATTGGGGAAGGGGGTAGGCCCTCCGACTTCCT
Source organism: Medicago truncatula (assembly GCF_003473485.1). Classification (NCBI taxonomy): domain Eukaryota; kingdom Viridiplantae; phylum Streptophyta; class Magnoliopsida; order Fabales; family Fabaceae; genus Medicago; species Medicago truncatula. Next base: position 15,127,506 of record NC_053044.1, on the reverse strand, counting down.
ACGTGAAGATGATGTTTTAAGGGGCACCATTGAATCTAGATTGGGGAAGGGGGTAGGCCCTCCAACCTCCTACGTGAAGATGTTGTTCCTTAAATAAAGTATCCAAAATGTAATTGGCAAAAGATCACAAAAGCTCCTATCTCTCTTATACGAATTGAAAGAAGAATTTTTCTTGGTTAATTTAGTACTAGGCTTAGAACATATTCCTCATTATATCTATCTTATACAGGAGCAAGAAAAGGGTTGGACTACACACACACGCTCACTTAAGACTTGATTGTTGAGTTGAAAAAGGGGTTATAAAGAATACTTGAGTTTGTGATTAGTGTACTCTTTGAAATAAAAGTCCTTTGAGGAGACGTGTGCTTTAATGTAATTGTCATATGAAAATGTTATGCTACCATGTTTATGCCTTTTGCTTGAGGACAAGCAAAGATTTAAGTGTGGGGGAGTTTGATGAGTCATTTATTGCTTACTTTTATATGCTTTTTAGTTTAGTTTTATTTAGATTTTATTTTATTTTATATTAGTATTATTTCCTTTTTAGGATAGTTTAATTTAAATTGCATTTTATTTTATTTCAGGAATGAATATTGGATGGATTGAGTCTTGGAACAAAAGAAAGGGACTTGGAGCTGATTGGAAGCAAAAATATGAAGATTGAGAGACAAAAATATGTCTCCCCAAAGTCAGAAGCTTGGCACGGCCCGTGCTAGCATTGGCACGGCCGTGCCACCCTCCAGAGTGCCTTTTGCTGCTTTTTGCTTAGATTTTAAGCTACTCTTTCTTAGCCCAAATGTAATTGCTTAGATTTTAAGTCAAATGTATGCTATAAATAGAGTAGCCATCCATCACAAATATTCATCTTTACTTGGAATACAATAAGTGACAATTGCTTTTCTAATTAAAGTTCTTTTCTTTTCCTTTATTTTCTTGTCATTTACTTTTATGCTTTCTCTATTCTCCCCCATGTCTACGATGATCATGAGTGAGTAGACTTCTCCTTGTCTTGGGATTGTTGGATAAGTCTAAATGACATAATCCTAACCAAAACCAGGCTCTAAGCCTTAATCTTATGTAACCCTAATTTCTTATCTAAATTCACCGCTTTAACATGGATCAACCATTATCAAACTGTGGAAACGAAAGTGGAGGGTTTGATAATTGTTTATCCATTATTCCAAATATCAATTCATCAAACGAAAGTGGAGCTTTGATATTCGAACAAGTGAATTTAGACAAGGATTGCAAAGTCAGCGAAATAGGCTTTGCAATCTTTGAGACATATAGTTTCGATCTTCAAGGGAACTAATAACAATCAAGTCAGCGAAATAGGCTTGGTTGTTAGAGGAACCAAAATCTAATAGTAATCAAGTCAGCGAAATAGGCTTGGTTGCTAGAGGAACATAAGAGAAACTGTCTTGAGAAATTAGGTCTAACATAACATTATAAGCTTATAGTTTTGGTTTGAGAAGGACTTGTTATTTAGATGAAACCAATGATCCCAAGGCTCTTTTTATATTATTAATTTTCAACGCTTGAAAACCCCCAACTTACAATTCTTTTCTCTTCTAATCATTTCCAAAGGTTAATTGAATTGAACTACTCCCTGTCGGAACGATACTTTTTTAATAACAGTTACCAAGCGTTGTCCCTTCAAATGGAGCGAATAGCCAATTTCTTGGGTGCTCCCCCAGCGCGAAATATACCAGTGCCTCAAAACGTAAATGTGAGGCCAAGTGAAAACCCTGTCGAAGAACAGGTTAATCAAGTGCCTGAGAATCAAGCGCAGGTAGTGCGACCAGAGATAGAAGAAGAACTTGTGAGGGCTTCCATAATAGTAAACAGGCACCAACATGCAGACTAAGTGGTCATGCAGGCCCTTTGAAACAATTACGAGGGCCAAAATAACATAGCCAATGTGGTCGAAGCCTTATTAGCCCATAATGGTTTTAACATGGGTTTACACAGGCCTAATTTTGTATCGGCTTTATCTGAATATGTGTTAGAAACTGATTTGCCGAGAAATTCGAAAGTCCCCAAATTCACAAAGTTCGCTGGGGAAACTAATGAATCGACCGTCAAACACATTGCTCAATATCTTATGGAGGTTGGTGATATGGCAAATATATCAGTGGTGCAGAAATGGCCTACCGGTGTGAGCGTGCAGTGATGTTGTTCAGGTCTTGGGTTTAATAACTTGAACCAATGTTGTTTTATAATTTATTCTTCTTTTCCTTTTTTCTTATTTAATTAACACTTAACTCATGTTTTTCTTTAATAATTAATTTTTCTTTTTATTTTTATTTTTTCTTCTTTAATTATTTTTTTAGTATGAGAGGGCTTTTTCGATTTGGACATAATTTACTATGGATTTGAGATTCATCTATCCTCAATCCTTTTTCCAATTCAGGCAAATTCTCCATAACAAATTGGATTATATATTTACAAATAAAAACAAAATATAATATTTTTTCTTCTTATTTTTTTTAGAACACTTCTTATAATTTTTGGCTCATACTTATCATATGAAATATTAAAGCGCTAATAACAAATATTATAATTTTTTTAATTGAAAGAACAAACATTATAATTATTCTCTAAAAAAAACATTATAAACCTTTTATTTTTGCCTTAGTACAAATTAAGAAAAAAAACAACCTAGAAGATTGATAAAGATTCACTTGACGTTATATTTATATATTATTGATTAGAATATTGATATTTTCTGTGTTAGTTAGAATATTGACATTTTTTAATCATTATAGATCTGATTTTTAATTTAAATTGATATTTGCTCTTTTAAAAAAAAATTATATTTTTATTTAATTAGTGATATATTTTTAAATGAGAGCCGAGCCTCTGAAGTCTGAATACATAGAAAAGGCCCTGATTGGATCATGCTAAACATTTTATTGAAAAGTGTTATCCCTAAGGGATATAAGTTTGAGTGAGTTCTCTCAAAAAAAAAAAAAAAGTTTGAGTGAGTCATCAAAGGATGATATATTTTTCGTAAAATTCATTTTGGAGTTTGGACTGCTTCCGGCCCACTTTGTTAATTACTAGTATAGTGACCCGTGTTGGCACGGGGAAATAAAAATCTTTTTTGATCAAATGTATAGATTTTAAATTCGATATGAAAAAAATATCATCTTCATTTTGTATATATTTTGAAATATCTAAACATTGCATATAACGATAAAAATATTTGGATTATTATACTTGTACTAATTATTTGTAGCATAAGATGCACTCATTGTTAAACTTAGCATATGTAATTTTCTTGCAAAAATACGCCGACGTACTGCGTAATAATATTTGTTGACAAAATGTATTTTATTAATCATAAAAACTAAAAAATATGTTTTTATTTTTATATAATAGTCATTGTCACATGCATACACGTAGTCGGTAAATGCAAACGTTTAATTTTTTACGGGTGTGTATAAATATAGTTGGGCTACAGAAACGCCGATTGTTATTTGTTTTTAATTTTTACAAAACAAATGGTCTAATGTAAATATTGTATTTTAGGGTAACAACGATGTAAAAAAAAAAGGTTTCACGGATTGTTAAACCTGAAAAGTTCATGAATTAATAGTCAATGACAGGAGGATCTGCTTATATAGAAATTTCATGTCTATAATTACCGGTACGCCTTACAAAGAAATTAAAAATAAAACGACTTCCAAACAATAGGCAACTTTAGTTTTATATATTATAGCAACAACAATTCTAAAACATAACCAATGATCATACGTTTTGAAAAACTTCACGATACACAACATTTGTGGTCTCCTTACAAACATTATTATCTTCATCCAGGATGAGCAGCTTCAGACCTTTTCTTGAAGTTACTCGAGAGACAGCGACATAAAGTTGTCTATGCGTGAACACAGGCTTAGGAAGATAAACCCCCACCCGAGATAAAGATTGACCCTGGCTTTTATTTATTGTCATTGCAAAACAAAGCGTCAATGATTTATTGTCATTGCAAAACAAAGCGTCAATGGAAATTGTCTGCGTCTGAATTTGAAGGGTAGTCCTGGATCACTCGGAATAAGATTCATCCTGGGAATGAATACCCTAGTACCTGCCCTTTTTCCTTGTAATTACGGTAGCAGTTATCGTGCTCTTCCCTAGATGTATAACTGTCAGCCTAGTACCATTACACAGTCCATTGGCCTGATCGATGTTTCTCAACAGCATAACTGGACATCCCACCTTTAGTTTCAACCTGTGATTTGGAATTCCAGAGCTCTTAATACCATTAAGAAATTCTGGTGTGAACCACTCGCTTTGGACATCAGAATTTTCACCCGATCTAAAAATAGAATCAGAGGTTAAATACTCTTTCTCTTCACCTGGAATCAGCGACATCATAAATTCGTTAACATGCTCAATTGAATCAAGCGTGGGTGCGAGTATTCCCCTTTCTTGGAAAAATAGTTGGTCACCAAGGTGTTTCTACCCTTCAACGGATTTGCTGATTCTGATATCAGAAAATCTTCAGGAATTTCTACCTTCATTTCACCATTGTCACCCGAAGCATCGTTGCCGTCTCCAATTAAGAGTATCCACTTGCAAAAATTAGCAATTTCTTCCTGCTCTGCAGGTACCGAAGATGCATCTAATAGCAAGCCTCAAATCATTACAATAAGTCCATATCTTTGACGAATTGACCGAGGCATCAACAATATCTGGCCTCGTTCCTCCTCGGACAACAGGAAATATCTGCCTAAAACTACTGCCATTCCACCAAAAGGTTTAAGTGCGTTTAGGGGATCATTCTTGGACATGATATCAAGCAATGATCGGTCAACAGCCTCAAAACACCGTCGGTACATCATTCGAGCCTCATCCCAAATTATCAACTTTGCAACACGCACCAGGTCTGCCCTAGGACTATCCTTTTCCATCGTAAGCGATGACGCCTCATTAATCTCAATAGGGACTGTCGGCGTGGAGTGCGCGGTTCTTCCACCTGTAATAGAAGAGCCGCTATACCGTTGGATGCAACATTCAATACAATTAACCCCTTCGATCTAACAGCAGCCGACAATCTTTTCCATATAAAGGTTTTTCCAGTACCACCGTAACCATATAAGAAAAAGAAACCATTGTCGTCAGAATCAACAGACTCCATGATCTTGTCATGCACACATCTTTGTTCATCAGTCAGCATCAGTAACATATCAACGTGTGTCTTTTCCAGTTCAACTTTGTTGTAATTTAGCTCATCAATGATAAGCTTGTTTGTGAAAGTTGGCATGTCAGCCGCGTTTGGCCTGGGCATAGATTTGAAGTCAGTAAGCGACGTCGGTTTTCCTGAAGCAGCATTTCAATTTCAATCAAACACATGTTCTTCAAGTCATCGCCACCGATACGCATATCTACATATTAAATGTAAAGTCACGAAATTAATATGAACACCTAAAGAAAAACGATAGTAAGAGAATATATGCAATGCAACAGAAAAAATGATATTAAAGTCACGACTCAATTCTTAATCAAAAAAGCTTGTTTCAGCTTAACTCAAACTAAAAAAATAAGCTTATTTGTAAAGGATTTCCCAAGCCATTATTTATTTAAAGCGAAAATAAATAGATATAGGAACTGCTACAAAATGATGTCATGAATGCTCACTAATCTAGATAACGTGAAAAAGTAATCAATTAAAAAACAGAAAATGGGAACAAATTAATCAAGATATACATAGTGGAAAGCTATATATGACAGTTTTGTGGCGTTGACAGTAGATAAATATATTTATTTAATAGTGTATAATCAAATTAATAGTGTATTTGTTTTTTTTTTTTTGAAAGAATATTGTATTTGTTTATTATCACTACTTAAATAGATAAATATATTTATTGAGATAGGCATACAATACTTTGAACAGGACTATGTTAACCAATTTTCTAAAATGTGCCTTATTAGACAGAGAAAAAAAATGCAAAAATTAGATCGTAAACAAAACAAAAAATGGTGCATAGATTTCGTAATAAGTACAATAAACATTACCCAGAATATTCAGACGCTTCCTACGTTCAAATAAGATATCATCGGACAGTAGCTGCCATGCCGCATCCCATACTATATCAGGGCTCGTCATTGTCCTAGTGGTTAAGAGATGCACAAACAACCAACACAATTGATGGCCCGAACCTAACTCACCATTTTCCGTGATATCATCTATAAACTCTCTGTCGTCATCAAGTAATCCTAAAGCAGAGCGTGCTTCCTGGAATGTGTCATAGGTATGTCCATTAATCATTTTTATGCATCTATATCTCATGCAGCCCTTCTTAACGGTCAATAGTATCCTCATGTAGTACAACTCAACGGTCAATAGTATCCTCATGTAGTACAACTCCCATATATCAGGCGGCGTGTAATGAAGCCTTCCAATTTGATATCCTAGTTTACGTGGCTGCCACTGTTTGTCCTTCTTCTCATAAGTAAATCTTGTTGGAAATTCAGCATATGTTAGATCTCGACCGCCTACATACTGATGATTTGCTTCAAACCACGCGAGAAACATGGTCTATGATTCCTTGTTATACATCACCACGTCCTCGATGTCATGATCACCATCATATAGTACTGATTGTTCATTATGCAAGTGAAACGTTAGTTTGAGAACATGAGGCCATTTATGGTGTATATCAAAAGCAAATATCCTCCAAACAGCCTCGCCAGGTGAAACATAACGACAATCGTAATACTGCTTTATTTCATCAACCGGCTTGGACTTATCACGATTGTCACCGTCAATAGACAACTGCATCAATGCCTTATCAGGGACTTTGTTCACATATTTGAAAAGGTACTTGATGGAGTTGGATTTGTTACAACATTCCACATTTACATGACCTCCGTATCTAATGAGAAGATGTGGATTGTATGGGACGACATATCGATTATCCAATAGGACCCTCTGCTTGTCAACATGTATCCCAAAATCGCGAGGTTTGTACCTCGGATAACCCTCGTCAATCGTCGTAGTTCCTTTATAATCCTTCGGATAATATTTCGTACATCTGCCCCTGTCCATGAAAGGCGAGAAGGGACAGACACCACCACATGGCACGTGGCGCTGACGTGGCATGCCACATAATTAATTTTTGTTTATTTTTTTTCAAAATTCTAACAATTCATTTTTTAAATTGAAAAATCGGAAAATAAATATAAAAAATAAAAAAATCGGAAGTAAAAAAAAAACTGAAAATTAAAATTTTTCGATTTTTAATTAATTTTTTTTCTTCAAAATTCTGAAAATTCATTTGTTTTAAATTAAAAAAAATCAGAAAATTGAATTTTCAATTTTTAATTAAAAAAATATTTTTTTCAAAATTCTGAAAATTAAAATTAAATTTTCGAAAATTCATTTTTTTTTAATTCTGAAAATTAAATTATATTTTCAAAAGTTATAAATTTTGAGATTATATAATTTTCAATTTTATTTTTCTTAAATTTATTTCTAAATTTTAAAAACACTAATTTCCAATTTTTTTCTTCATATTTCAAAAAAAAAATTGGAATTTTTTTATGATTTTTTAATTTATTTTCAAATTTTTTAAAAAAATGACGTGGACTGCCACATGGCAAAAGTCGCACAGTCAACAGCTGCCACGTGGCCAAAGTCATCCCATGTCAGCAAAAAAGTGGAGCCAGGGACCTTTTTAAAACAATTTTTTTTTTTTAATAGGGATGTTTTTAATTTTTTTTTTTATAAGGACGAAAATTAAAACGCGTCCAAATTACTGGGACGGATTGCATATTTAAGCCTAAAATACTACTAATATTACAGTGTATACCTGCATCAACTTTGCCAAACATTCTTTTTTCTTAAAATCATCCATCAATTTATCCAACTTCATTTTGAACACTCAACAAACAATATCAGGTCTATCAGATGCCTTTAAGTTTCGTTTAAGAAAATCTTGAATTTCTCGCCAGTTTGTACTGCACGCGATTGTTACAAACAGATTGGGATATCCATAATTCTTACAAATTGACATTGCATCCTAACAATTATTAAACATGTAATGTCTGCCACCCGCAAAGAACGGCTGTAACACTATCTTTCGTCCAACATTAGACGCATCAGTTTCACCCATATCCATTGCCTCGTGCAAACCATTCAGAATGCCGCACATTATGGTCTTTTGATTTTTTCTAATGTATCTCAACCGTTGTGATTCAATCATAGTATAACAATCAACGGATCTCCTCGAGTTAACAACATTGCCATAATCAACGACCCTGTCTTGCATTCTATATGCAATCTATTCGCGTATGATGCAATCCATTTCCGCTTGTCTTAAGTGTTTTCAATGAAGATGTTGGGTTTCTCTAACCCAAATATGATGATCCAACAAATTGTAGACTCCCTCAGAACTCCAAACGTTATGATGAAATATTTTTTTATTTTTAGGTGTTATTTTCTTACTTTTTTTATATTAAATATAAAAAAAATATTTAAATTTTTTGTATTATTTTAAATTCCTTCACTTTTGATCTTTGGTGAAAACTAATCATAGAAAAACATGAATGTGTTATGCTCAGCTGACAAAATGCATGTCTATTAAACTTTTTTATGATTGATGATTTAGGAGAATATTTTGATACGTGATAAGTGAGTCATATATGTATGAAGAAAAAAAAGCACAAACTTTGATCTGCAATAGATGAAATATGTGAGAATGCAAATAAAGGAACTAATAGTTAAGGTTTCAAATTAGAAAGGCAAGAAAGTTTGCATCCTTATTTATTTTTCAATACATGTTGACATATGTATATCTCTGTATTGAAATCATTTGATTGTCATTGTTTTTGCTATAAATACAATAATGGATGGTTAATTGGTAATATAATTTTTATTAAAAATATTATACTGTAAAATTTATATTTATGGGTTAATGTAGTGATTGAGGGCAAGACAAATTTTAGATTCGTATAAAAACTGAGATCCAATTAGTTGCTAAGAAAAAAAAACCCTTTAAGTTCAAAAAAATTAATTTGAAAATTTAATCTCTATCTCAATGTCCTCTTTTTTACTTATTATTTTTAATGAAGTAATTATATATTTTTTATTATTATCAAGACATAATTGTATCTTTAATTATTGTGAATGATCAAAGTTTGGTTGTAGAACCCATTAACAACACTAAGGCGAGCTAAGGGAAAACGGAAAACTTGCTTTATATTCTCAAATGATTTAAAGAACTCTATGAGTTTCTTCTTTAAGATAGCCCTGATTGGAGCATTTCAAAGTTTCAACAAATCATTTATAATTAAGACAATTAAAGTATGTGTTTAATTTTTGAAAGAACAAAATAGATTTTTTTTTTATGCTTATTTAAAGGTTATTTAAAGGTACTTAATTACTAACAATTTTTTATATCGTATTCACGCGGAAGTCACGATCCTTTACTATAAGCATACCCAAGTCTTTGGAATCAAATGTCGTGAAACAAAGAAAAAAATAGATAACCTATTTAGAACGTTTGTACCAAATTAATTTCATTCAAAATATTACAATGTTTATTTCAAATATTACAATGTGTTCACTTATTTAAAAAGTTTGTATCAAATTAATTACATCCAAAATGTTGTTGATCCTTAGAGATATTTGTCTTAATTAAAAAATAATAATGTCTAGAATTTTCATGATTTATAAACATGAAAAAATAAACTCCTTAATTATTTGGTCAAAGGTTTATTTCATGGCATTCTTAAATTTTTCTCGAAAAAAAGAGTTCTATCTACTCTTTTGTGAAAATGACTAAATGAGCTGTAACTATATTACTCAATTAATATATTTTTTTTATTAATTACCATTTACATTACAACATATATGGTGTTGTGATGGATAAAATAAATATGTTAATCAAGATTATTACTTCCCTCAACAACAAAAAAATATTGCTATTGATTACCATCCAATAAACAACTGGTCATAGCTTTCTTTGTCAACTACATAATGAAAAATAATTTTTTAAAGATTAAAGAAATTATTGAAATAAAATCACAACAAATTATAAACGAATATACAATTTACCGAAGAAAAGAGGACATGGGATTGCTGGTGAAACTTGGGTGTTGCCATTTGACAGTGTGTGTGCATGATGTTTATTTTTGATTTCGACTAAACTGACTTTAAATATGCAGAAAATGATAAACTCAATTATGAACTAATAGTAAAAAGCATTAAAATGATAAGTAATTTATTAACTAATTTCATCAATATAATACTCCTTTGTTCCATTTTTCAGTCCGATTACATATAAATCATACCAAAAAACTACACAATCCTTCTTTGTATAAGAGACATAAAATAGTGACTCATCATAGTAAAAAATTTATCTAGATTATTTTCTAAGAACGACTAATTTCTTTGGAATCTCAAAGTTTGTCATAATGTCATCTTTTTTTCCCCTAGGCCCTCGTGTGAAGAATATGTTGTCTTGAACTCAACCATCATATAATCGGTTTCATCTATAAAATAATATCTCCATATTCTTATTTTTTGTGCTTGTTCGTGATTTCTTGATTCAATACCCTGTATGCATAGGAACCACAAAAGTAAAAATAAAAATAAAAATAAAAACTATAGTATTCATTTATAAACCATCCATAAATTTAAATAGAATAATAACGAAAACAAAAAAGCATAACAATGTCATAAAAGCATAACAATGTCATAATAAGGAAAAAATAAAATAAGTCACATGAAAAAAAATAAAGGAGAGATGAATAATTTTTTTATAGGAGAGATGAAGAAACTACTTTTTATGTGAACATTTGATTCATCAAAATCGCAGCATGAAGGAAATATTACTTTTGGAACATTGATATCAAAGAAAAAAAATATGAAGAAAAAAGAATAAAAAAACTAAACAATCTTTGTCTGAACATTTGATTCATCAAAGTCACAACATAAAGAAAATATCAATCTTGGAGCATTGATATCAAAGTTAAAAAAGAAGAAGAAGAACAAAGAATAAAAAACGGGGGATAAGAGTTGTGAATTGTGATGTGAAATTATGCCAATCCATATTTCTAATTTATAGACTTGTTTCACACCGTAATTTGATATAATAACCATTATTTTTTTAACATTCCTAAAAAACAATTGTTCTATGCAGGGTATTCATTTACAAAATTATTTGGTCATGAATCAATTTTAATGTCCATAAATTGTTTTAATAGCCATTAAAAGCGTATCATAAAAAAGTCTCCTATTCTAATTTTTTTTTTTTAGGAAATCTCCTATGCTATGTTATAGGTGATTTTGACATATATATATATATGTAACATAATCATTTAAAATAGAGGTCATTTTTTTTCTTCTGATTATGTGTTTTTTTTTTATTATAATATATGTAATGATCCAAGCATAAACAATTAAAATTTTGGTCAGTGATAATAGTGAATATTTTCTCACTAAATGTTTCATTAAAAAAAATAATTTTTATTAATAGTTTGTTTTCATTATTGTTTTCAGATTATAGTAATATTTAAGTTTGACCCAGTTTTTTAATAATATTACAACATATGAACTTCTTTATTTTTTTAACGAAAATACAACATATGCTATTTTTTAAGAACGAAAATACAAAATACAATGAAGTGTATCATTTGGTTTTGTTACTTTTAATTTCAAACACAAAATAATTTGGATATAAATAGATTCGTGTGTATATGTGTGTGAAAAGAAAAAATTCAATTAAAATAATTGTTAAGATATATTATATATTTAATATTCCATGAATAGCAACACATCAAATTAGAATAATTTTATAAAACTCAAATACAAATAAAATTAATAGCATTAAATGTCAAATTCATAAGAAATGTCTACATTATTTGATGTTTTTTTTTTGAATAAACACTATTATGTGTTATTATTAATAAAAAACAAATTTGAATAATTTAATCAATTGTTTTATTTTAATCTATGAATTCAAATATTTTAATTCAAACTATCTTTTTTGAAATAATTTTAATTTAAACTATTTGATTATTAAAAAAAATTATTTGATTCAAATTTGTACTTTTTGAATTCGAAATGTTTGATTTCTAATATAAATTCAAGTAATAGAATTTGATATTGTAAAACTTCCTTTTATACATGAACATTAAATACAAATATGTGAGGATGATTGTGGTGAGAGTATTTTGTGAGGATCAATATGGTGAGAGCATTTGTAATAAAGAAAGGGACATGTGGCAACACCAAAACAATAGTAATTCATTTCCATAAAAATCTATGAAATAGGTCTTAAATTTATATTATATAGATATAGATGCTCTCAACGAGTTTTCGTGACTCGCCCCTCTCTTTTATTTTATATTTCTTTTAGATTCACAGGATGAATAGTATAGCTATCTTGAAATTTGCTTATCTATACAAACTTTCATCCATTATGATTCACAGGGTGAAAACAAATTAAAGGCTCTCCTCACATATCTATGCAGAATTTCATCATTGTGGTAGTCTTTATCTTGAACTGTGGCCATTATTTTGTTATTTCAGTATGATGCAGTTATATGAATAGGAATTCTTCTTCTCTTGAGTTGTATAATAGATTAGACACTACAAAATTTCAATAGTTATGCATTTTAGAAGGGTGTATGTGTTATAGTGTATTAGGCTTGTTAGGCTAAAATTATGATGAGTTTAGTGTTAGCCTACGCGTCAGCCAATGCCAACAAATTGGGTCGTGACAGAAACTTCTCTCATTGTGACATGTACTGATAGCGAGCTGGAGCGACCCAATCCCAAGAGAGCAATCCATAAGCACTTTTGGATAAGAGACCATCACCTTTAATTTGGATACTATTATTTGTAATGGACTTTTGTCATCAATCAAGGGCTTAAGCCCATTAGCTTACCCGACCCACTTGGGAGAGGTAATCTAGGTATTTAAAGACTATAATTCATAACAATGAGGCTATGATGAAAGCTAGTTGCTATTTTCTTATTAATTTTCCTTCCTGCGCCGTTTTACTCTTTCTCTCTTCTAGCATAGCTTGTTATTTGATTGATAGCTGCAAAACTTAGTTATCATTGGTGCTTTCATTCCTTGACCCAATGCCTCCAAAACCTACCAACCCCACACCTAAAGAGCTCGATGAAGCCATTCAATCTACCAACCAAAGATTGCATGAACTTATCCAAACCAACCAACAAAACCTCCAAGCCGCCATTAGAGCTTCTACCCGAACCTTTAAAATGCGCCTTGACAACCAGGACGTCATTATGGACTCTTGGTTTGAAACCCTCACAGCCATGATTAAGAAAAAATTCGCAGCCCTAAACTCTTCATCCACATCTAACAACCCATCTTCATCTACATCTAACAACATACTATTCTCACCAGGCCCCAACAATGTTTCCCTCCAAACGGAACCCCACTCTTTTCACCCATACCGGTCTCACTTCCCAAAAACCTTACCTACTCACGCCCTAGCCAACCCACTATCAACCCCACCGCCTACCCACCTACACCTCCTTTCCCAATCACTGCAATTGCGAACACTTCCACACCTCAAAACATGTATCCACAAACACCCTATTATTTCCACCTAGAAACACCATATGGTCAACAAACTCCACAATACTACTCCCCGTTTGTTACACCTAACCACCCATCTTCTCAACCACCCTCCGCCACACCACAACCATCGTTTTGAAGCCCAAAGGTTGAACTCAGCAGTTTTGATGGTACCGACCCTCTTGTGTAACATCCCGTTTTCCCAATATACAAATTTCTTAAATCATTTATCAGAGTAAGCATCATAAACAACGAGGTATCACATATAACATAATCCAAAGCAGTTAAATAATAATTTAACCAAATATCTTAAACATTGCAGCGGAAATTATATCATAATCCATAAAACGTTTTGGCACGCAGGCCCCAACAATATAATCTCAAAAGAGTTAGTTCAATATCACAAATAGCATATTATTCACGTAATAGAACGAAGCATGCATAACATATAGCCCCATCCCATTACGTATCAGAGCGACCTAGACGACACAATGAAGGCAAGGCCACTCACGACGCCAACTGCACACTAAGCACGATCACCTGCAAGTTACCCATACGAAGGGCAACATTTTCAAGCAGAAGGGGTGAGATTTCATAACAAAATAATGTTAATCAAAGTAATTCGAATCATAATTAACATCACATTAATCTTAAACAACTTTGCATATCAGATAAACATTTATCACGTAATCACATATTAAATCGTCATCAACAACATAGCATATTAGACATGACAATGCGACAATGCTCTTAGACTCCTTATATGCATGTGGTACCAATCGTCATCATAAGTATTAATATACTTTAAACGTGCGGAGGACAAAGCTCCTAATAAATCGTGCGGAGGACAAAGCTCCTAATAATCGTGGTGAGGACTAAGCTCAATGAATGCTAATGCATGGACTCTATCAACAAATCACCGTAATCAACATATCAATAAGCATCCAATAATTTGGAGCTAAACGTCATCTTATTCATCATATATATAGACATTATGCACTTAGTTAAATAACAGCAGCAGCATAGTCAAGTCACACAACAACAGGATAATATCATTACATCAATTGCAATTCAATGGCATCATAACATTTCATTCATATCTTACATAATGTATAATACATTAATTCATGCTCCATTAATGTCAACATATCCTAAATGGCTTTACAGATTGCATTAAACGTCATCATTAGGTTTTATTACCAATAAGGGTTCGCTCTTGAATCAAAACGTGCGACACAGATCGCACAAACACTCAATGCACTCCAATCTGGAAGTGCTCGCGAGGCGAGGGTTCCTACTCGCCATGGCGAGTACCAGACAAAATCGAAACTAAAGCTGTTCTGGGTTTAATCTTGTCCTACATTCATCCCTAATCATTACTAGGTATGTTCAGGCACTCGAAGGCACTCAAGGTCCAACTAAAAAGTCGAAATTACAAAATCTAACATGCTCTCTGCCTTAGCTCGCTATGGCGAGTAAGGTTGCTCGCTGTGGCGAGCTGTACCAAAAGAACTCGCGAGGCGAAGGGAAGGGCTCGCGTGGCGAGCGATGAAGTTCATCACTCGCAAGGCGACATTCATAGCTCGCCATGGCGAGCGATGAATTTAGGCTCGGACATGATGCACTTTCTACACGAAAATCATCATCTAACAAGGTTCTAAGCCTAATTCCAATCTCATAATTCATCGTAAACATATTCTAAGGTTGTAGGATGGTTTCTACATCAATCTAACATCATTATACCGTTTGATCATCAATTTTTAGGGTTTTGACCTAGTTTTCGTTTTCCCCAATTCAATCCTAATTCTTGCTAACTAATCATCAGAATTACATTCAATTACCATTACTGAGTTATTAGTCTCACCCTTACCTGGTTATGAAGAAATCGCAGCTCTCTCTTTGATCTTCTCTCTTCTAAGCTTTTTCTCCCTTTTCCAAAAGTTTTCACGTACAATGGTTTTTCTAACAATTAGGTCTTCTCCTATTTATATCTCTTCCTAATAACTTATCTTATCTCACTTTCTCCCCCAAAACTCTCTAAAATCTCAAAACAACCCTTAACTAAATATTTTATATTATTTTCAAATCTTTATTTTATTTAACAATAAAATAAGTCCCTTAATCTTATCAAATCTTCCAAAACTCATAACTTATCACAATATCAACCAAACCATCAAGATAGTCGTAAATCATTCAAATCATACCAAAATCATGCATATATTATATAAATATAATATAATCGCCTAAACTCGATTAAATAAACAATTAACGAAAGTGGGCGTTACATCTTGAGTGGATGTTTCAGGCGGTACAGTTTTTCCTCTTTTACAATATCCATGTGGAAAATCGCTTGGCCATGGTTAACAAACTGGCCATGGTTAACAACCAGGTAACAAACTGGCTTACCTTCTCCCGTACCCTTGAACTACGTTTTGTCCCTTCATCTTATGAAAATCACCAAGCTCAACTATTCAAACTCCGTCAAACCAGTTCTGTCACCGAGTATCAATCCCAGTTCGAAAAACTGGGCAACCGCGTTCTTGGCTTACCACGTGAGGCCTTGTTAAATTGTTTCATTTATGGACTCATTCTAGAAATTCGAAATGAAATTTCTATTCAGCGTCCTTATACCATTACCCAAGCGATCAGTTTGGCAAAACTTATTGAGTCGAAAGTCCGCGGCACAAAGCCCAAGTTTCCTCGTTCATTTGGCCCACTCATATCCACTTACAAAAACCCTGTTCCTAACCCCACCACTAGAACCACACCTACACCCCCAACCAATACAATCACCAACCCACAAACCAATCACTTGCCAATTCGAAAAATAACACCAAGCAAACTACTCCTGCACTCCGTCTACCCATTCATACAAATAGGCAGGCGGTCAAAACTACTGGGGGTAAGCTTCACATCAATCATAATCAACATAAACAAAATAAGCATTCAAGGATCTCATGCATAACACATATACCTACCCATCATTTCTAGAATACTAACATCACATGATTATTATCCCCATCCCATACATCTCAAGCTATCACATTACTAACACAGCATAGCAAGCAATTCAATCTCTAATCAAGTCATCAACATAAGCTCATCATTTATCAACATCAATCAATGAAAGGATTACTCACCTTATTCTTTATTTAGCATACTTAACTCAACAAGTACAATTCATCATCATTTCAAGTTATAAGAAAGTAATTATCATTATCAAGGAGTCACCACATCATGTAAATACACATATACAATTCTCACCTCATCACTATTACCAAAATAATTATCATCAAATAGATTCACCAAGTGTATAAGCACAAGCAAGTAAGACATGCAATTAGAGCATAGTTCAATTATTCACAACCATCAACAAAATCCACCAATGTACATATACACCAATCCACAAAATCACAACATTCACCAAATTTCACCAATGCACAAATTCAACAAGTCACATATTCAATTATGACACGACCCATCGACTATTCAAATGCATGCAATGTTCTAGACTCTTCTATATGCATGCGGTACCATTCACCAACGTCTAGGCCGTCACCCCATGATGCCAACTGAATATCATAATCACCTCAATTGGATATAAAATCTGTCACCATCAGTCATGAATGCATGAACATATGATTCAATAACAAATGCATATGTTCACACAAACAATTCACCACATTTCGGATATATAAAATCCATCACCATCAGTCATGAATGTATAAACAAATGTCTCAACAACATTGCATATGTTCACACAAACAATTCACCACACCACTATCATATATGCATTCACTAACATATATTCATTCACAAACAACATATATGTATTCACCAATCAACCAACCTATATGTATTCACCAACAATATCACAATCAATGAACATTATTCACCAACAATATCACAATCATCAACATATATGTATTCACTAACAATATCTCAATCAATCAACATATATATTTTCACCAATATCAACTGCATCATATAATTCAACATCATCATACGATTTCTCATATTCCAAGTAAAGAGAAAATACACCACACTATGATAAACATCATATTCAACACCCAGCAATCATTCACATATCTTCATATAATCATATCAAACTATCCACAAAAGATTTTCCAAGTATTTGGTTTTAAAGATTATTTTCGACAAAGTTCGTATCATTTTACCATTTTCCAAGTTATCCGACAAAACAAAGTAAACACATTTTGAAACCTCAACTAAGTATATACACAAATCAAATATGAGTGCAGTAGTGTATACATCAACGTCTCATAGGCCAACTCACTTAAATTTCAAAGTTTTGCAAAGTTCGTATCACTTTACTCATAATGTAAAACCAATTCACTTTCAAAACAAAACCAAGTTAGATTCAACAAAACATAGGTTAAATACTGTTAAACCTCTTAATTAAACTCCTAATACTCAAATTTGGAAGTTTGGAAACAATCCATAAGTATTGGAATGACTTGGAAATAGTTCTATTCCAAGTCAGTGACCTGCGCTGTAGCTCTGTGCAGTTCTGGTTGTTTTTCCCAGTTTTACCGTTTCGTCCGTAAAAACTCAACCGTTAACCCGATTCCAACTCCATTTTCGCCTACGCGTTTGATTCAATATATCCTATCATATTTTATTGATAAATCATATTTTCAAATATCCAAAGCAGCTTATCCCAGAATCACTTATTTCCCAAAAACACTTAAAATCACTTTTACTCAAAATCCCAATTTTTCCCAAAACAATCCCTCATTACCAAACAACAACCAAAAACAGAAAATCATTATACCATGAATCATCATAATGAAAAAGTTTCATTAATTAAAAATCATCGACACCACAATTCAACTTAATTCACAATTTTCACCAAAACTCAACAACACACAACAACAAAACACCAAACATGAATAAACTCATGTAATCTCTAACACCCATAGCATAATTTATCATTATTATCAAGTCACAACACCATTCAAGTCATAATTCTACGATTTCATCAACAACAACAACAATCAGATCACATAATCATGAATGGGTTCACAATTCAACAACAACAACAACCAAAAATAGAAAATTATTATACCATAGCTCATGATAATGAACTTGTTTCATTAATTAAAAATCATCGACACCACAATTCAACTTAGTTCACCATTTTCACCAAAAGTCAACAACACACAACAACAAAACACCAAACATGAATAAACTCATGTAATCTCTAACACCCATAGCATAATTTATCATTACTATCATGTCACAACACCATTCAAGTCAAAATTCTACGATTTCATCAATAACAACAACAATCATATCACATAATCATGAATGGGTTCAGAATTCAACAACAACAACATCATATATCACCAATTTGAACAAAACTCACAAAGTACCCATTTCTATATCATTTGAGCATGCAATTTCCACATCAACAGTTCAGTTATCATCAATTTCACATACTCAAACATATCACTACAACTAGAGCACGAATTTCAACAATTAAGTTCACAATAATCACTTATCTCAAATAAGCACTTATGCATAGAATTAGGGAAGAAGCTACAACTAAAGATTATGATTGAAATCTAACCCCCTTACCTCAATAAGCAATAATCCTAGCAAAAGCTCCAATAAAGCTCCTAAAACTTTAGCTTCTCTTGGTTCTTCAAGCTTTTCTCTACAACCCCTCTTCTCTTCCTTTTGCCCCTTTCTCTTGCTCTTTCTCTCTCTACCTCTTCTCAAAATTTTGTACAATGATTGTGAACCCTAATTCTCTCAAAGACTAAGGCTTAAATAGCGTCCACACTATTGTGCTTAACCCTTAAAGTCTAATGAGCTCAAAACTCTTATAAACTTACTCCCAAAGTTTCTATCCACTCACGGTTAAAAGTTATCGAATAGTTACCTGTTCAAAATTAATTACCACTATCGAATAGTAACTTAGTAAAATAACGGTTCTCACTGGAAACACTAATCCTCACCATGAATTTACTAAATTACCCTTTCTCACAAAATGACCAAAATACCCTTTTTACACTAAAACCCGTTAAAATGCACCCACTGATATATAATCACACACAAGCACATAAAATATATATTAAAACAATTAAAATAAATCTAGCAAAAATCGGGCTGTTACATACCCCCTAGCAGACCTCATGACCATCAAATTCCACTTTTCCCCAACACATCCCCCGTTAATGTAAACCATACTGCTGCCCCCATTACCAAAAGGAAGCCATGACCACTATTATCCGCGATATGCTACGTGATGGTATTATCATACCCAGCCACAACCCATATTCCTCCCATGTCTTATTAGTAAGAAAAAAAGACAGATCATGGTGGTTTTGTGTGGATTACTTCGCCGTTAATGCAGTTACTATCCGTGACCGTTTCCCCATCCCTATCATTGATGAGCTAGGTTCTGCTTCAGTTTTTTTTAAGATTGACCTTCGGTCAGGCTATCATAAAATATGAATTGTGCTGGACGACACCCATAAAACGACTTTTCGAACCTTTGATGGTCACTACGAGTTTCTAGTTATGTCTTTCGGCTTATCTAATGCTCCTAGCACATTCCAATCGGCCATGAATGATTTATTGCAGCCGTTCCTACGACAGTTTGTTTTAGTCTTTTTTGATGACATTTTAATTTATAGCCATAATATTTCTGACCATTGGAAACATTTACACATCATTTTAGAATTACTTCGTTCACACCACTTTGTGGCGAAATTTTCTAAATGTGTTTTTGCAGTTCATACTATTGATTACCTGGGTCATGTGATATGTAACACCCCGTTAACCCAACAATGTAAATATTAAATAAAATCAGAATTTAAATCAACTAACGGAATGTCACACTGCTTTAAAAAAAATGCATAAATAGAATTGAGTGATATTTATTAAACTTCAACAACATAACAACTATTACATTGCAGCGGAAAATTATCTTAAACATTAAACAACTTCCAACAAATTCTTGGCACATGGCCTCAACAAATTATCTTTAAAGATTAAATTAACATCAACAGGTTCAAAAATGATACATAAGGAATGATGAAAATACAATGACATATAATCCCTATCCCGTTACGTATCAGAGCCCTACGACACATGTGAGGAAAGTCTACTCACAACAGCAATGAAATCAACTACTCCGGATCAGCTGCAAGTTACCCATACGAAGGGCAACATTTCCAAGCAGAAGGGTGAGATTCACAAACAACAATAATAGATATATAATTCATCAATTGAATTTAACAATTTAAATAACAACAATACTTCATTATATATATATATATATATATATATATATATATATGTTTCATCAATCAACAACATTATCAACATTTTGCAATTTCATCCAACAATAACTACTGCTCAACCAATAACAACGACGTATGAAACGACTCAACAACTATGCAACAATGCACATGCATGTGGTACCATTTTAACGCGTTTGAATGAACGAGCTTTCATAGGGCATAAGCCCTCAACGATTGAATGAACTTGCATTCACATGACATAAGTCTTCAACAATTGGAATGATTAAGCATTCCTAGGGCATGAGCCCTCAATGGTTTGAATGACAAGGCGTTCACATAGCATATCAACATACAACTCTTCTACAACAATGCATATATGAATATGATTTACACCTCCACATAGTCAACTAGTGACACAACAAACCTTTAACAATGGAATTCAACAACTTGTATAATTTATTAACATGCAATTATACATAGATCAACAATCATCAATCAATCAAATTCAAATCAGCAACTCTGGTAAAAATAACACAATTAATCATAATTATTTATTCTACCAAAGAATCCAACCCAACAGTACATAAAGGCAAATGCGGCTCTCAGCCATTGAGCAACTCGCCAGGCGAGTGCATTGCTCGCTATGGCGAACTCAAGAAAATAGGCTACTCGCTATGACGAGTAAGTTGTTCGCCGTGGCGAGCAGAAAAATGGTGCTCTCGGGAGTTTTGACATTTTTCTCACTAAATCTTCATTTTTAAGTTCCCTAATCATATTTTTAATCTAAAAATTGGCCCAGTCCTCTCCAAAAACATCCAGGCACTCAACAAACCATCCAACTTACGTCTTATAACAACATTTTAAAAATCATGATTTCTCACTCAGGCACTCGCTATGGCGAGTGGTTTTGGTCGCGAGGCGAGCGATGAAAAGGCTTACTCGCCAGGCGAGTTAGCTTACTCGCCATGGCGAGTTGTGGAATTCTGCAGTTTTTCACCAAAAATCCCAATTTTTCCCAATTCAATCCCCAAAACTGATTACAGAAGTGTTATAAGTTTCTGCCTACGACCTGAACACAATCTATCGCTAATGCCATCGATTCTACACTCTTTAATTCAAAAATCATAATCAAAACCTAACCCCCAATTCCCAATTTCAACTAGAACCCTTGCTAAACCAAAATCAGAAGTATACAACTATTATCATTGAGAGTTAGTCTCACCCTTACCTTGATTTGATGAACAAAACTCTCCAAAAATCAGATTCTCCCCTCTTGGCTCTTCTCTTGGTTTTTCTTCCAAAACTTGCTTGTACGTAAAAACTGTTTTATGATTTTCTAACTCGTTACTTAACTCCCCTTTAATTTCAATTAACTCCCACTTAATTCCCTTAATTTATTTAACCCCCAAAACTCCAATAAATTATAATTCCCACTTATTCTATTACATAATAAAAATAGTCATTTAATAAAATACACCACAACATTAAAATCAACATAAATCATTTAAAATCATATAAAAGACTCTAAATAAACTAAAAATAATTAAATAACAACTAGGGCGTTACATGATATCTCCTCATTGTAACACCCCGTTTTCCCAATATACAAATTTCTTAAACATTTATCAGAGTAAAAACCATAAACGGGATATCACATAGAAACATAATCCAAAAACTGTTAAATAATAATTTAACCTTCACAAAATATCTTAACATAGTAGCGGAATACTAATTCAGAAATCATAAATCAGTTTGGCACGTAGGTCCCATTAAAATAGTTCGTAATCCATAACATGATAAAAATAACATATTAATCACGTAAAAGAATGAAGCATGTATAACATTAAACCCCATCCCGTTACGTATCAGAGCGACCTAGACGACATAGTGAAGGCAAGGCCACTCACGACGGCAACTGCACACTAAGCACGATCACCTGTAAGTTACCCATACGAAGGGCAACATTTTCAAGCAGAAGGGGTGAGATTTCATAACAAAATAACATTAATCAATGTAATTGTGAATCATAAATTAACATCATAATCATTTCTTTATCAACATTGCATATTTGCTAAGAAGTTATAACGTAATCATATATCCAATTATCATGAACAACATAACATAATTGATAAACACTTATCACGTAATCACGTATTCAATCATCATCAACAAGGCATCTTAATCATGACAATGTGACAATGCTCTTAGACTCCTTATATGCATGTGGTACCAATCGTCATCATAAGTATTAATATACTTTAATCGTGCGGAGGACAAAGCTCCTATAAAACGTGCGGAGGACAAAGCTCCTAATTATCGTGGTGAGGACTAAGCTCAATGAGATGCTATGCATGGACACTTATGAACAAAACATCGTAATCAACATATCATCATGCATCCAATAATTTGGAGCTAAACTTCATCATATACTTATGCACTTAGTTAAATAACAGAAGCAGCATAAACAAGTCACATAACAAGATGATATCATTATATCAATAGCACATAAATTGCATCATTATCAAACCTTCATATCTTGCATGAATATACAATACATTAGCTCATGTTCAATTAATATCAACATAACTTAGATAACTCTACAAACTGCATTAAACGTCATCATAAGGTCTCATTACTAGTTAGGGGTTCACTCTTGATCAACACGTGCGACACAGATCGCACAAACACACAAGCAACTACATTCTGGTTGTGCTCGCGAGGCGAGAGTTCTTACTCGCCATGGCGAGTACCACTCAACTCCCAAACTAATCTGTTCTGGGTTCCCTCTGATCCAAAATTCATTCCTAATCAATACTAGGTATGTTCAGCCACCCAAAGGCACACAAGGTCCAACTAAACAGGTCGAAACACAAAATCTAACATACACTCTGCCTTAGCTCGCTATGGCGAGTAAGGTTGCTCGCAGTGGCGAGCTGCGTCACACAACTCGCGAGGCGAAGGGAAATGGCTCGTATGGCGAGCGATAAAGTTCATCACTCGCGAGGCGAGGATCATCACTTGCCAAGGCGAGCGATGAACAGAAGCTCGGGCAGACTAAGGGTTTTCTCGAAAATCCATCAAACAACATGGTTCAAAGCCTAATTTTGATTCCATAATCCATCCTAAACATGTTCTAAGGTTAAGGGACGGTTTCTACATCAATCTAAACAAGTTTTACCGTTTGATCATCAATTTTTAGGGTTTTGACCTAATTCCAAAACTTTTCTAAATCAATCCTGACTTTGTCAATTAATCATCAGAATTACAGCAATCAACGTTATTGAATTATTAGTCTCACCCTTACCTTGTTTGAAGAAAATCGCAGCACTCTCCCTTGGTTTATCTAGACTTGGGTTTTTCTCCCTTTTCTCCAAAAACGGTCGTACGTACGTTATGTTTTTTCTAAACTAGGTCTAACCTTTTATATCTCCTCTTAATTACTTATCTTATCTCACTTTCTCCCCCAAAACTATCTAAAATATCAAAACAGCCCTCAACTAAATATTTTATATTGTTTTCAAATCTTTATTCTATTTAACAATAAAATAAATCTCATATCCTTATCAAAGCCTTCAATATTCATAACTTATCACGTCATCAATCAAATCACTAAAATCACCACAAATCATCAAAACATATCAAAATCATGCATATACTATATAATTATAATATAATCGCCTAAACTCGATTAAATAAACGATTAAACGAAGGTGGGCGTTACAACTCTCCCCCACTTAAAAGATTTTCGTTCTCGAAAATTTACCTCAAGCAAACAACTCTGGATAAGACTCCAGCATCTTACTCTCAAGCTCCCACGTCAAGCTTTCACTAGTCGCTCCCGACCAAACGAATCTCACGAGAGGTATCTCCTTGCCTCTCAACGTCTTCACTTTACGATCATCAATCCTCACCGGTAAAGTTTCTACCGTAAGGTTGTCTCTAACTTGCACATCGTCACTCTGAATTACATGAGATGGATCCGGAACATACTTCCGAAGTTGCGACACATGGAAAACATTGTGCAAATTCGAAAGATGCGGCGGTAAACCTACTCGGTAAGCCACCGTTCCAACTCTTTCCAATATCTGATATGGACCAATGAACTTCGGGGTCAACTTCTTTGACTTCAAAGCACGTCCTACACCAGTCATAGGAGTGACTCTCAAAAACACGTGGTCTCCTTCCTGAAACTCAAGATCTTTTCTACGCTTATCATGATAACTCTTTTGTCGACTCTGCGACGCCTTCATTTTCTCTCGGATCATCTGAACTTTCTCAGTAGTTTGCTGAACAATCTCTGGTCCTAAGACCACTCTTTCACCTGACTCAAACCAGCACAACGGAGTTCTGCATCTCTGACCATATAAAGCCTTGAAAGGTGCCATTCCAATACTAATGATAGCTATTATTGTATGTGAACTCGATCAACGGAAGATGACTATCCCAAGTTCCTCCTTGCTCAAGAACACAAATCCTCAACAGATCCTCTAGCGACTGAATTGTCCTCTCCGACTGACCATCTGTCTGTGGATGATACGCCGAACTCAATCTCAACTTCGAACCCAAGGCCTCTTGCAAACTTTTCCAAAATCTAGAAGTAAATCTTGGATCTCTATATGATACAATGCTCGAAGGAACACCATGTAGCTTCACAATCTACTTGATGTAAATCTCTGCCAACTGGGCAACAGGGAAACTAATATTAATAGGTAGAAAATGAGCCGACTTCGTCAATCTATCAACAATAACCCAAATTGCGTCGTTCCCTCTAGGAGTATTCGGCAAACTCGTCACAAAATCCATCGATATACTATCCCATTTCCATTCTGGCACATCTAAAGGTACCATCATCCCAGCGGGTTTCTGATGCTCGACTTTCGACTTCTGACAAACTAAACAGGAATACACAAACTGTGCCACATGTCGTTTCAAACCAGACCACTAGAAAATCTTCTTTAAATCATGATACATCTTCGTAGCTCCCGGGTGAATACTCAAGCTACTTCTATGACTCTCTTCAAGAATCATCTTCTTAATCTCTTCATTGTCTGGAATGCAAATTCTTCCTCGGAATCTCAACACACCTTGATCATCGATTCTAAAATCACTGTCTACAGTCTGATCTCCAACAACCAACAAGTCCACAAACTTTACATCAACTTTCTGTGCTTCCTTGATACTTTTCAGAAATTCACTATCAATCTTCAGCATACCCAGTTTCACGCTCTGAGGTGACCATTCACAAACCAAACTCATATCTCTGAACTGTTCAAGTAATTCGAACTCTCTGACCATCATGGCGGACATATGCAATGTCTTCCTACTCAAGGCATCTGCAACAACACTAGCTTTACCTGGATCATAATTCAAACCAAAGTCATAATCTTTCAGCAACTCTAGCCATCTACGCTGCCTCATGTTCAATTCCTTCTGATCGAACAAATACTTCAAACTCTTGTGATCACTAAACACCTCAAATCTCGAACCATACAAGTAATGTCTCCATATCTTCAATACAAAGACTACGACTGCCAACTCGAGATCATGTGTAGGATAATTCTTCTCATGAACTCTCAACTGTCTTGAAGCCTAAGCCACCACTTTACCTTCTTGCATAAGCACACCTCCTAAACCCAACTTGGACGCATCACAATACACCACAAAAGGTTCATCTGACTTCGGCAAAATCAAAACTGGAGCAGTCGTCAAACGTTTCTTCAATTCACCGAAACTTATCTCACAATGGACGTCCCACACGAAAGTTTTACCTTTACAAGTCAACTGCGTAAGCGGGAGAGCTAACTTGGAAAATCCTTCAATAAATCTTCTGTAGTAACCAGCTAAACCCAAAAAGCTTCTAATGTCTGTAACGGACTTAGGAGTATCCCATTGCGATACAGCTTCGACTTTAGACGGATCCACAGCAATACCATCTCCGGAAATAACATGGCCAAGAAAACTCACCTCTTTCAACCAGAATTCACACTTAGACAATTTGGCATAAAGTTTCTTCTCTTTCAACACTTGTAAGACAATCTTCAGATGCTCGGCATGTTCTTCTTCAGTCTTGGAGTAGATCAAAATATCGTCGATGAACACAACTACGAACCGATCCAAAAATGCATGGAAGATGCGATTCATATACTCCATAAACACTCCAGGTGCATTGGTCACACCGAAAGGCATAACTTTATATTCATAGTGACCATAACGCGTTCTAAAAGCTGTCTTCTGCATATCCTCATCCTTTACTTTAATCTGGTGATAACCTGATCTCAAATCAATCTTGCTGAAAACTCGTGCACCCACTAACTGATCCATCAAATCATCAATTCTCGGAAGTGGATACCTATTCTTGATAGTTACCTTGTTCAACTGCCGATAATCAATACATAACCGCATACTACCATCTTTCTTCTTTACTAGCAAAACCGGCGCTCCCCAAGGTGAAACACTTGGTCTAACAAACTTCTTCTCAAGCAAGTCCTCCAACTGTTTCTTCAACTCAGATAACTCGGAAGCAGACATACGATAAGGTGCCATCGAGACCGGCTTCGTTCCAGGAACAAGATCAAAAGAAAACCCGACTTCTCTCTCTGGAGGCACATCAGGAATCTCATCTGGAAAAACTTCAGGAAATTCACACACCACCGGTAGCCTATCAATCACTGCTTGATTCTCAACAGATAAAGAAGCCATCAATGAAAACATCAAGATACCATCGCGTTCCAGTTGCTTCAGTTGCTTAGTAGACAAAAACTCTGCACCACTTTCCTCTTCGACGGAAGAAAAATGTACTGACTTGCTAAAACAATTGATGAGAACGTGGTTGTACTCTAACCAGTTCATACCCAGAATCACATCCATACCACTCAAGGGTAGACAAACTAAATCCATTTCAAAATTACGACCAAACATAGACAAAGGACATTTCAAACATACGAGAAAAGTAGTCACCGAACCCTTAGCTGGAGTTTCGACAACCATCTCTCCATTCATATCAGACAACTCAAGACCCAAAGCAGAAACACAATCGAAAGCAATAAAGCAATGCGTAGCACCAGTATCAATAATAGCAACTAAAGGAGTATTATTAATATAGCAAGTACCTCTGATCAAACGATCCTCATTCTCTGTCTGAGTCCCAGTCAAAGCAAAGACCCTACCAGTAGTCGGCGCCCTCTTAGGCTGAGTACACTGTGAACTAATGTGACCCTCTCCATTGCAATTAAAGCACACAATGTCCGTACGATTGCAATCAGCTACAACATGACCTTTCTTGCCACACCGGACACACTTCTTGATTTCCTCAGGGCAGACGTTGCTTTTGTGGCCTTTCTCACCACAATTGAAACACACAATCTCTGCAGCATCCTTCTTCTTAGGCCGCCTAACATCGACCATCTTCTGTTTCCCTTTATCAGCGGGGGCACTGTACGGCTTAGGACGACTCTGCTGTCCCTTACCCTTCCTCTCATTCACTACCTTGTAGTGAGCCTTCGTATCCTCTTCATAGATCCTGCAGCTATTAACCAAATCCGGAAAAACTCTCAGCTGTTGGTACCCAATCGCCCTCTTGATGTCGGGCCTCAAACCGTTCTCGAACTTGATGCATCTCGAGAACTCAGCATTCTCAGCAGTATAGTGCGGGTAGAACTTTGACAGCTCCACGAACTTGGCAGCATACTCTACCACAGACATATTTCCTTGCTTCAGCTCAAGGAATTCGATCTCCTTCTTCCCGCGAACATCTTCCGGAAAGTATCTTCTCAGGAACTCTCTCCTGAACACGGCCCAAGTTACAACAGCTCCCTCCTGCCCAAGGGTAGGCAGAAGAGCAACCCACCAGTCATCAGCTTCCTCGACTAGCTGATGAGTACCAAACCGCACTTTCTGATCCTCAGTGCACTGCATAACCCGGAAAATTCTCTCAATCTCCTTAAGCCACGTCTGGGCTCCATCAGGGTCATAACGTCCTTTGAAAATCGGAGGGTTCTTCTTCATGAACGTCTCCAACATCCTAGCTTCAGCATTCGCACCAGTATTCGCGTTAGGTTGTTGTCCCACAGCTTGGGCAACACCTTGTAGAGTAGCAGCTAACGCAGCATCGTTTCTTCCAGCCATTTCTGATATTCTACAAAAGTAGCAACAACAACATAAGATAGTAATATAAATATTACTAAGACTCGACACGACTCGCTAATTGACCGGACTGACCAACCAGGCTCTAATACCGATTGTAACACCCCGTTTTCCCAATATACAAATTTCTTAAACATTTATCAGAGTAAAAACCATAAACGGGATATCACATAGAAACATAATCCAAAAAATTGTTAAATAATAATTTAACCTTCACAAAATATCTTAACACAGCAACGGAATACTAATTCATAAATCATAAATCAGTTTGGCACGTAGGGCCCATTAAAATAGTTCGTAATCCATAACATGATAAAAATAACATATTAATCACATAAAAGAATGAAGCATGTATAACATTAAACCCCATCCCGTTACGTATCAGAGCGACCTAGAATACACAGTGAAGGCAAGGCCACTCACAACGGCAACTGCACACTAAGCACGATCACCTGCAAGTTACCCATACGAAGGGCAACATTTTCCAGCAGAAGGGGTGAGATTTCATAACAAAATAACATTAATCAATGTAATTGCGAATCATAAATTAACATCATAATCATTCCTTAAATAACATTGCATAATTGCTAAACAGTTACAACATAATCATAATCGTAATTCATAAAACGTTTTGGCACGCAGGCCCCATCAAATAGTTCCTAATCGTAATCCATAACATAATAAAAATAACATAATAGTCACGTAAGAGAATGAAGCATGAATAAATATAAACCCCATCCCGTTACATATCAGAGCGACCTAGACGACACAGTGAAGGCAAGGCCAACTCACGAAAGCAAACTGCACACTAAGCACGATCACCTGCAAGTTACCCATACGAAGGGCAACATTTTCAAGCAGAAGGGGTGAGATTTCATAATCAAATAACATTAATCAATGTAATTGCGAATTATAAATTAACATCATAATCATTCCTTAAATAACATTGCATAATTGCTAAACAGTTACAACATAATCATATATCCAATTATCATGAACAAAATCACATAATTGGTAAACACTTATCACGTAATCACGTATTCAATCATCATCAACAAGGCATCTTAATCATGACAATGTGACAATGCTCTTAGACTCCTTATATGCATGTGGTACCAATCGTCATCATAAGTATTAATATACTTTAATCGTGCGGAGGACAAAGCTCCTATAAAACGTGCGGAGGACAAAGCTCCTAATAATCATGGTGAGGACTAAGCTCAATGAGATGCTATGCATGGACACTTATGAACAAAACATCGTAATCAACATATCATCATGCATCCAATAATTTGGAGCTAAACTTCATCATATACTTATGCACTTAGTTAAATAACAAAAGCAGCATAAACAAGTCACATAACAAGATGATATCATTATATCAATAGCACATAAATTGCATCATTATCAAACCTTCATATCTTGCATGAATATAAAATACATTAGCTCATGTTCAATTAATATCAACATAACTTAAATAACTCTACAGACTGCATTAAACGTCATCATAAGGTCTCATTACTAGTTAGGGGTTCACTCTTGATCAACACGTGCGACACAGATCGCACAAACACACAAGCAACTACATTCTGGTTGTGCTCGCGAGGCGAGAGTTCTTACTCGCCATGGCGAGTACCACTCAACTCCCAAACTAATCTGTTATGGGTTCCCTCTGATCCTACATTCATTCCTAATCAATACTAGGTATGTTCAGGCACCCAAGGTCCAACTAAATAGGTCGAAACACAAAATCTAACATACACTCTACCTTAGCTCGCTATGGCGAGTAAGGTTGCTCGCAGTGGCGAGCTGCGTCACACAAATCGCGAGGCGAAGGGAAATTGCTCGCGTGGCGAGCGATGAAGTTCATCACTCGCGAGGCGAGTATCGTCCCTCGCCAAGGTGAGCGATGAACAGAAGCTCGGGCAGACTAAGGGTTTTCTCGAAAATCCATCAAACAACATGGTTCAAAGCCTAATTTTGATTCCATAATCCATCGTAAACATGTTCTAAGGTTAAGGGACAGTTTCTACATCAATCTAAACAAGTTTTACCGTTTGATCATCAATTTTTAGGGTTTTGACCTAATTCTAAAACTTTTCTAAATCAATCCTGACTTTGTCAATTAATCATCAGAATTACAGCAATCAACGTTATTGAATTATTAGTCTCACCCTTACCTTGTTTGAAGAAAATCGCAGCACTCTCCCTTGGTTTCTCTAGACTTGGCTTTTTCTCCCTTTTCTCCAAAAACGGTCGTACGTACGTTATGTTTTTTCTAAACTAGGTCTAACCTTTTATATCTCCTCTTAATTACTTATCTTCTCTCACTTTCTCCCCCAAAACTATCTAAAATATCAAAACAGCCCTCAACTAAATATTTTATATTATTTTCAAATCTTTATTCTATTTAACAATAAAATAAATCTCATATCCTTATCAAAGCCTTCAAAATTCATAACTTATCACGTCATCAATCAAATCACTAAAATCACCACAAATCATCAAAACATCAAAATCATGCATATACTATATAATTATAATATAATCGCCTAAACTCGATTAAATAAATGATTAAACGAAGGTGGGCGTTACACTCATGGTGTCCAGCAAGACCAGAAGAAGATTCAGGTGATCCTCAACTGGCCAACGCCCCGCTCTCTTATTACTCTTCGCGACTTTTTGTGACTGACTGGATTCTACCAGTGGTTTGTCCGCGATTACGCAACTCTCGATCACCTCTCATGGACTTACTACAGTCTACACGTTTTACATGGAATTCAATAGCTGAAGCTGCATTTACAAAATTGAAGGCCCAAATGACCACAACACTAGTACTATATCTACCTAACTTTTCTAAATTTTTGTTTTTGAAACAAATGCGTCTGCTGTGGCGATTGGAGCTGTTTTGTCTCAAGAGGGGCACCCATTAGCTTTCTTCAGCAAGAAGATGTGTAATAGAATGCAGGCAGCGTCGATTTATGTCCGGGAGATGTACGCCATCACAACATCTGTAAAAAATGGTGTCAGTACCTCATTGGAAGACATTTTCACATATATTCCGACCAAAAGAGCCTCAAAAACTTGTTGACTCAGATGATCCAAACCCCGGAGTAGCAAAAATGGGCTGCTAAGTTACAAGGGTTCGGTTTCGAAATATTTTACAAACCTGGCCGGACAAACCAAGCTGCTGATGCACTCAGCCACTGCCATTCTGAAGAACCAGCCACCATTCTCTCCATATCTTCACCAGTCCCGGCCATCCTCAACCAGTTCAGAGATTTCTACACCCAAAAGACAGAAGGCCATACATTATTAACCAAACACTAGACCGATACTTCCCTCCAGCCAAGTTATGTTTTTCAGAATGGGTTATTGTTTTACAAAGGAAAAATATTTGTACTTGAAGAGTCAAAGCTACGAACATACATCCTTCATGAGTACCATTCCACCCCTTTATCCGACCACTTCGGCGTTCAACCCACTCTTGCACGCACTGCTACCTCTTTTAGTTGGCCTGGGATGTACAAAGATGTTAAGCAGTTTGTCAGAACCTGACTTGTGTGTCAACAGAAAAAATAACTACCAATGAATAAACAAGGGTTACTTCAACCTTTGGACATACCAGAAAATGTCTGGGAAGATCTATCCACGGATTTTGTGACCCACTTACCAAATTCCTTTGGCCACACTACTATTTGGGTCATTTTTGACCAGTTGACTAACTTCGTCCATTTTATTTCCTTGCCCACAAAATACTCAGCACCGGATCTGGAACGACGTTTCTCTGTGGAAGTTTGCAGGTTACACGACATTCCTAAGTCCATCGTCTCCAATCGGGATCCTATTTTCATCAGCTTCTTTTGGAAGGAACTCTTTCACCTTCAAGGAACTTCCCTGCGTTTTAGAACAGCTTATCATCCAGAGTCTGATGGACAAATAGAAGTCTTAAATAGAGGGATGAAAGCTTACCTTCGCTATTTCACTAGAGAACATCCCAAGCAGTGGTACAAATATCTACATCTAGCTGAGTTCTGGCATAACCCCACCTCCTTGCATTCCGCCATTCGCATGATGCCGTTCGAAGCTCTTTACGGACGACTGCATCCCAGAATGACTAATTACGTTGCTGGTCTTTCTAACATCATGAGCCTAGACGAAATCCTGCAAAACAAACAAGAGATTCTCTCAAAAATTAAACGGAATCTCGAGATCAGCTCAAAACAAATGGTTTTTCAGGCTAACAAATATCACTGTGACATCCTCTTTCAAGAAGGAGATTGGGTTTTGCTCAAACTACAACCTTACCGTCAGAAGACTGTGCAACACTGCTCTTCAAACAAGCTCTCGAAGAGATTTTTCGGCCAATACAAGGTGTGTAACACTCCGTTTTCCCAACTTAAAAATTTCATAGACATTTATCAGAGTAAACAACATATAACGGGATATCACACTTCTTACAAATCTCAAATAGATAAATAATAATTTATCCTTTAACATAAAACTTCAACATAACAGCAGCGGAATTAATTCAACATCATAAATAGTCTTGGCACGCAGGCCTCATCAAAACACATCATAAATTCAGTTCAATAACTTAATCATAATTCAAAAAGTCAATACGTAAAGGAATAGAAACATGCAATCAAAGACCCCATCCCGTTACGTATCAGAGCAACCTAAGACTCAGTGAGGAAAGGCCACTCACGAGAGCACCAACAAGAACCTAGTCTGGATCACCTGCAAGTTACTCATACGAAGAGCAACATTTCCAAGCAGAAGGGGTGAGATTTCAAAAAACAATAATATTAAGCATATAATTCAACAATTTGATGGGATAAAACCGCAAGTGCACGGTTCTATCGAACTAGTAATAAAAGAGTATCGTTCCGACAGGGAGTAAGAAATTCAACTAACCTTAGATAATGATTAGACTGAAGATTTATAAGGTAGAAAGTTGTATTTTTGTATATTTAAAAGAAAATAATAATAAAAGATAAAAGCCTTGGGATTATTGGTTCATCCTAACGACAAGTCCTTCTCAAACCAAACTATTAAACTTCTAACTTTATGTTAGACCTAATTTCTCAACACAGTTTCTCTTTTGTTCCTCTAGCAACCAAGCCTATTTCGCTGACTTGATTACTATTAGATTTTGGCCCTAAGTTGCAACCAAGCCTATTTCGCTGACTTGATCACAATTTAGAATCCTTGAAGGTCGAAACTATATGTCTCAAAGATTGTAAAGACTATTTCGCTGCCTTTACAATCTTTGTCTAAATTCACTTGTTCGAATATCAAAGCTCCACTTTCGTTTTATGAATTGATATTTGAGATGATGGATAAACAATTATCAAACCCTCCACTTTCGTTTCCACAGTTTGGTAATGGTTGATCCATGTTAAAGCGGTGAATTTAGATAAGAAATTAGGGTTACATAAGATTAAGGTTTAAAGCTTGGTTTGATTAGGATTATGTCATTAGACTTATCCAACAATCCCAAGACAAGAGAAGTCTACTCACTAAAGTTCATCGTAGACAAGGAGAAGAAGAGAGAAAGCATAAAAGTAAATAACAAGAAAGTAAATGAACTTTTATTAGAAAGACAATTGTCACATATTGCATTCCAAGAAAAGATGATTATTTTTGATGGCTAGCTACTCTATTTATAGTTTACATTCGACTTTAAATCTAAGCAATCACTAGAATGTTCCATAAGTAAACTAAAACAGAGTAGCTTAAAATCTAAGCAAAAGTAGTTATGGAGTGTGGCACGGCCATGCCAAGCCTAGCATGGGCCGTGCCAAGCTTCTGACTTTGGGGGAGATATATTTCGTATCGAATCAACTCCAAATCCCTTTCTTTTGCTCCAAGATTCAATCCATCAAATATTCGTTCCTGAAATATAACAATATGGAATTAAAGTAAAATAGTTCAAAAAGGAAATAATATAAATATAAAATAAACTTAAATCTAATTAAAACGAAACTAAATAACATATTAAAATAGATAATAAATTACTCATCAAACTCCCCCACACATGAATCTTTGCTTGTCCTCAATCAAAAGGCATAAACATGGTAGCACAAAATAATATTATCATATGACAATTTAATTAAAACACATGTCTCCTCAAGGGCTTCAGTTTCAAGCGTACACTAATCACAAACTCAAGCATTTCTTGTAAACCTTATTCAACCCAACAATCAAGTTTCAAGTGAGTGTGTGTGTGTTGTCCAACCCTTTTCTTGCTCCTATATAAGGTAGATATTATGAGGAAGAGGTTCTAACCTTAACACTAAAGTGACCGAGAAAAATCCTTTCTTCATTTCATATAAGAGAGATGGGAGTTAGCTTAGATAGATTTGACAATTTAGATACTTGGGGGCTCGTAGATGCCTAGGGGCTATCATTTCACATTGGAAGTCCGTGAGGGGGTATCCTTTCCTCCAAGTTTCCATGATCACCCTAAGTAGTGCTACAACTTATTCATCTTCACTTAGGAAGTTCCTCTTTTTTAGAGGGTTTTATTCAAGCACAATTTGTTTGAGAAGTCATCACCACAATTAGGAAGTCAGTGAGGGGGTGTCCTTTCCTCCACGTGTTGGTGATATTCTTCTGCCCCATTTTGGTTTACACATTATAGCACATTAGAATTATTCCCACACAAACTTATACTACTTTTACTCTGAAGATTTTTAAGGGTCCAAGTTACCATTAAAGTTAGAACGTGTTCCTTAAAATACCTATTCATACACTTACTCAAGGATTGCAACTAGGTGCTTTTCTCATTGGAGAATTTATTCACTTTAAAACAAGATGTGGGTATATCAAGAAAACGTAAAGCACAAGAGTTTACTTTCATGTACAAGAATTAACCAATTAAGAGGAGACAATAAAAAATTTATGTCATGATATTTTTCAATAAAAATAAGCTACTTAACCATGCCTTTCACAATAAAACAAAACAAAAGAATAAAGTTCAAGGGAGTTTGGTAACACTACGACTAAAGACACTTTATTAGGCTCCCCCTACACTTAGGAGAAGCATTGTCCTCAATGATTTAAAAGAAGAAGAAGAAAAAGAAGAAGAAGAAGATGATGAAGAAAGAAGAGAAGAGTAGAGGAAGAGGAGAGTTCACAATTTTATTGAAGTCCATAAGGTAGACCTTGGAGGTGAAGGTGTTGCATCATGTATCGGAACATTTGATTATTTTATTCATTTATTTGAGTTCCCCTTAGGACATCGTTTCTTAGCCCGATCATCTCAACACCTTGTCTTTGTTGCTCGGTGCATGTTCTTTGAACTTCGGTTTGCATCCATGCCCACCGTTCATCATTATAGTTTCCACCGGCTACTTGTTAATGGTGCAAGTTTGCACCTACCTCCTCTTCATCACCACCATCATCACCATCATTGTGTATCTGTGGGTTAGTGCCAACATAAAAGTTTTCTACATCACCACCATCATCACCATCATTGTGTACATGTGGGTTAGTGCCAACATAAAAGTTTTCTACCACCTTCGGATTAGTAATATCTGAATTAGGTAGAATAATCAAGAAATTAGCATTATTGACTCTCCACTCATATTGGTAATTGTTAGAAGGGTCATGAATTCTAAAAAAAAACATGGTAGTGAGGGTTTCTAAGTCTAGATAGTAGTTTCCCTCAATCCTATTTATCCCTTCTTTCACATTTACCTCAATTTTTTTTTTTTTAACAATGAAAGTGATGATTCCACCTACCATTATATCACCCTTATCATCTAGTTTCTTTTTAGCAATTGAAACAAGATAATCAAGCAAATAATAGAAAATGTTAATAGGATGGTTATAAAGCATAGCCCACAACATAAACAGCTCAACATTCCTCATCATTCCTACCTCTTTTCTACCCCATATGGTGCAAGCAATAACCGTGTGAAGGTACCTAAGCACAGGGTTGTGAATTTATTCAACAGCCTAATCACATGTTCATCTATTTCTAGTCTATCCATAGCATTAACATCAAGGTACCTGCAAGGAGAGATAGTTCTAGAGATTAGAGATTTATACCTATTTCTTTGCTCAGAATCCTTGAATTGGATCCCATGATTGCGGGTTGTTGATTGCTTCTTGCTTGCACCACTTCTGGAGGCTTCAATCTTCTCACCTTTCCTTTTTTATGCCATTGACCTTCGCTTGGTTTGGGTGTGGGTGGAGGTTAGGCTTGGACAAGGTTTATGTGGGAAGGGTTGGTTTAGTGATGGGGTTTGGTTTTAGTGAGGTTTATGAGTTGAATGGTGGAGATTTGTGAAGAATTTTTTTGGAATGGTGAATGGGGATAGATATGGAGGTTTGAAGATTGATGTTATGGAGGTTTAGAGAGAGAAGTTGAAGCATGAGGGAAGTTTGTGTTTGAGAATGAAGGAAGAAGAAGAAAAGTGAAAAAAATGGTAAAAGAGGGTCTGGGACCATGGCACGGCCGTGCCACCACAGGCACGGGCCGTGCCAACTCTCTGGAAGTTGGTGGATGTTGGCTAGGTCACAGGCACGGCTGTGCCAACATTGGCACTGGCTGTGCCAAGCTTCTGGACGTGCAAGGCTCAATTTTCTTCATTTTTTTGCATCATATTTGGACAAATACCTACAAAACAAATTAAAACAACACAAAACAAACAAAATAAAAGCAATTAAACTCGTGGGTTGCCTCCCACGAAGCGCTCTTTTAGAGTCATTAGCTTGACGATTAGAAGGTTTCTCTACCCAATACCCAATCTTTCCCAAAGGGATAGTGGCATCAACCTAACATTCTCTCCCAAATCACACGTGGCTTTCTCAATGGTTTCACTCTTAATCACACAAGGGGTGGAAAAACTCTCAATCACTATAAGGTTAGGCTTAGCAAGCCTTTGTGGGCCATGGATTTTGAGTTTATAAGGTGGTGAAACGATTGACTTATCACTCTCTCCTATGACTTTCTCACCTTGTTGCTTTTCACTCTCTATCTCACCCTCAATTGTCTTAGTTTTCATAATGGGGTCCTCTAACTGTTTACCGTCCCTAAGTTGAATAGCATTTATAAGGTCTTTGGGGTTGGCTTCAGTTTGACCTAGAAAGACTTCGGGGGTTTGAGAGGAAGTAGCTACTTTTTGGGCTACTTGAGAGATTTGAGTTTCTAGCATTCTAGTGTGAGTAGCAATGGAGTCCACTTTAGATGTAAGCTTGACAAGTGAGTCATTCAAAAATCCAGTTTGATTTTTAAGTTCTTGAAATTGCTTGGATTGCTCCATAGCATATTTTTCTAGTAAAATTTCCAAGCTGGATTTCTGAGGGACTCTTTGGTTGTTTGCATAAACGGGTGGTGTTGTTTGTTGTCCAAAGGTATAAGAATTTTGCTCGGGACTTTTAGCAACACTACCTAGTTGGCATTCAACACCAGTATGGTCAAGTATTCCACAAAATTCACAAGGTGGTGAAACAAGAGCAGGTGTGACGACACTTACAGTTAATTTATCAAATTTTTGATGAAGTGTGTCCACCTTAGTAGATAGATGATCAAGGGTAGAAACCTGGTACATACCTACTTCTTTTTTAGAGGGTGGAGGAGTAACATCAGTGATAACTCTCTCACTTGTCCACTGATAGTGGTTTTGTGCCATGTCCTCGATCAAATCATATGCTCCTGTGAAAGTTTTATTCATCAAAGCTCCACCTGCAGCTGCATCAACATTCATTTTTGTGGAAAACAAAAGACCATTATAAAAAATGTGGATAATAAGCCAATTCTCAAAACCATGATGGGGGGCAAAGCCTAAGCATTTCTTTGAAACGCTCCCACGCATCGTAAAGAGATTCACCATCTTTTTGAGTGAATTGTGTGATTTGACTTCTCAATTGAGCAGTTTTACTATGGGGAAAGAAATGCCTTCCTCATTTGGTTCCATGAAGTGATAGAACCAATTTGCAATGAATGAAACCAAGCACTAGCTCTATCCCTCAAAGAGAAAGGAAAGAGGTGCAGCCTTACGACCTCTTGGTTTGCCTTCAAAGTTCCACTGAGTCTTAAGAAAATTGAAACATGAAGATTCGGATCCTCAGTGGGTGATCCGAAAAATTGATTTTGCTGCACTAGATAAATAAGTGCAGGCTTTATTTCAAATTTAATACCCTCAACCGTTGGGTACACAATAGCATCGTACGGCTCATCTGAAGATGTGATTGCGTACTCTTTGAGAGCACGTTTCTCAGCCATATCGTTATTATTGTGTAGATCTTCTTTGAGTCATGCCTGAAATCAAAACAGTTAAAGATAGAAAATGAAAAATAATAAAAAAATAAAATAAAATAAAATAAAATAAAATAAGGAGAAAGGGAGGGAGAGGGAGAGAGAGATTTTATATATAAATATATATATATATATATATATATATATATTTTAAGATAAGAAAAAGAAATAAAATATTTTTATTTTTTATTTTATATATATATATATATATATTATTTAAAAAATAATTTTTTTTTTTTTGGCCTAACCACTATTGAAAAGTTAATCAAATTACAATAACTCCCCAGCAGAGGCTTGATCACACTATATCATATAAAAGAGTATCGTTCTGACAGGGAGTTAGGAATTCAATTAACTTTAGATAATGATTAGACTGAAGATTTATAAGGTAGAAAGTTGTATTTTTGTATATTTAAAAGAAAATAATAATAAAAGATAAAAGTCTTGGGATTATTGGTTCATCGTAACGATAAGTCCTTCTCAAACCAAACTATTAAACTTATAACTTTATGTTAGACCTAATTTCTCAAGACAGTTTCTCTTTTGTTCCTCTAGCAACCAAACCTATTTCGCTGACTTGATTACTATTAGATTTTGGCCCTAAGTTGCAACCAAGCCTATTTCGCTGACTTGATCACAATTTAGAATCCTTGAAGTTCGAAACTATATGTCTCAAAGATTGTAAAGACTATTTCGCTGCCTTTACAATCTTTGTCTAAATTCACTTGTTCGAATATCAAAGCTTCACTTTCGTTTTATGAATTGATATTTGAGATGATGGATAAACAATTATCAAACCCTCCACTTTCGTTTCCACAGTTTAGTAATGGTTGATCCATGTTATAGCGGTGAATTTAGATAAGAAATTAGGGTTACATAAGATTAAGGTTGAAAGCTTGGTTTGATTAGGATTATGTCATTAGACTTATCCAACAATCCCAAGATAAGAGAAGCCTACTCATTAAAGTTCATCGTAGACAAGGAGAAGAAGAGAGAAAGCATAAAAGTAAATAACAAGAAAGTAAATGAACTTTTATTAGAAAGACAATTGTCACATATTGCATTCCAAGAAAAGATGATTATTTGTGATGGCTAGCTACTCTATTTATAGTTTACATTCGACTTAAAATCTAAGCAATCACTAGAATGTTCCACAAGTAAACTAAAACAGAGTAGCTTAAAATCTAAGCAAAAGCAGCAAAAGTAGTTTTGGAGTGTGGCACGGCCGTGCCAAGCTACTGACTTTGGAGGGAGATATATTTTGTCTCCAAATCTTCGTATTTTCCTATCGAATCAACTCCAAATCCCTTTCTTTTGCTCAAAGATTCAATCCATCAAATATCCGTTCCTGAAATATAACAATGTGGAATTAAAGTAAAATAGTTCAAAGAGGAAATAATATAAATATAAAATAAACTTAAATCTAATTAAAACGAAACTAAATAACATATTAAAATAGATAATAAATGACTCATCAAAGCCCCCATCGCTAATTTGAGCTAAAGCTCTATCGTGGTGAGTACAAAGCTCTAGGGTATCAAGCCCCCAACAATGTAATGCTAATGCATGGACTCGACCTCTTAAACATCTTAATTCGACAACCTCTTATATTAGTCCAATAATTTGGAACATCATCATCTTCATCAACTTAGACCGACTCATGCTTCTTGGTTAAATAACAACAGCAACATAGGCAGTATGCAAAAACAGCATGACATAATAATATCAATTGCAATTCATCAACATCTTAAATATTCAAATATTATTCAAGTAATGCATAAAACATTATATCACATCATGATCAACAACAACACATCTTAAACAGCTTCACAGATTATAATTAACCTCTTCATTAAGTCTTAATGCTACCCAAAGGTTCAACTCTCGACAACTCGTGCAACAAAGGTCGCAAAATCTAACAAGGCACTCTGTTTTTGGGTCCCTCGCGAGGCGAGAGCCTCTGCTCGCCGTGGCGAGTTCAGGTCAGAATCCCACAAGTTTCATTCCATGTTCAATCTCATCTTACATTCTTTCCTAATCATTATTAGACATGTTCAGGTACTCAAATGCATCTAAGTTTTAACTTAAAAGTCAAAATTACGAAATCTTGCATGCTCTCTAGTCAAGCTCGCTAGGCGAGTTCATCTACTCGCTATGGCGAGCTGCGACGTGCACCTCGCGAGGCGGGGAAAGTTACTCGTGTGGCAAGCGATGAAGTTCATCACTCGCCGTAGCGAGGATCATAGCTCGGGAGGCGAGCGATGAATGTCGCTATGGGCAGAATAGCAGTTTCACCTAAAAATCATCAACTCTCATGGTTTTAAGCCTAATCTCGATTCCAGAATTCATCATAATCATTATCTAAGGTCTAGGAACAATTTCTACATCAATCTAACAGCTTTTCACCGTTTAATCATCAATTCAATAAATTTGACCTAATTTCCGATTCCTCTTAAAGTCATCCTAATTCATGTTAAATGTAACCGTTGATTCACATACTTAATATAATTGCAAGGTTAGTCTCACCCTTACCTTAGAATGTGAAAATCGCAGCCCTCTAGGTGGTTCTCCCTTCTCTTGGCTTTTTCTCCCTTTTCTCCAAAAACTGATCGTACGTACAATGTTTTTTCTAAACTAGGTTTCCCTATTTATACCTCCTCCAATTATCTTATCTTATCGTATTTCTTTTTCTCCCTCGAAACTCTCTAAAATCTCAAAACAGCCCCTAAACTCAATATTTATTTTATTTTCAAATCTTATTTTATTAAACAATAAAATAAGTCAGAACTCCTCATAAAATCATATAAAACTACCTCAATCATATAAATCATATAAATCACACATATATTATATAAATATAATATAAACTCATCTAAATAACTTCTAGACTCAATTAAATAATTAAATAATTCGAAATGGGCGTTACAACTCTCCCCAACTTATAAGATTTTCGTCCTCGAAAATTTACCTCAAGCAAACAACTCTGGATAAGACTCCAACATCTTACTCTCTAGTTCCCACGTCAAGCTTTCACCAGTCGCTCCGTCCCAAACGACTCTCACAAGAGGTATCTCC
Organism: Medicago truncatula; assembly: GCF_003473485.1. Lineage (NCBI taxonomy): Eukaryota > Viridiplantae > Streptophyta > Magnoliopsida > Fabales > Fabaceae > Medicago > Medicago truncatula. The sequence goes on along the minus strand of NC_053044.1, from coordinate 15,085,180 downwards.
TTGCCTCTCAACGTTTTCACTTTTCGATCATCAATCCTTACCGGTAGAGTCTCAACCGTAAGGTTATCTCTAACTTGCACATCATCACTTTGGATCACATGAGATGGATCCGGTACATACTTCCGAAGTTGCGACACATGAAACACATCGTGAAAATTCGAAAGATGCGGTGGTAATCCCACTCGATACGCCACCGTTCCAACTCTTTCCGATATATGATACGGACCAATGAATCTCGGAGTCAACTTCTTTGACTTCAAAGCACGTCCAACACCAGTCACACGAGTGAATCTCAAAAACACGTGTTCTCCTTCTTGAAACTCAAGATCTTTTCTACGCTTATCATGGTAACTCTTTTGTCGACTCTGCGACGCTTTCATCTTCTCTTGAATCATCTTAAATTTCTCGGTAGTTTGTTGTACAATCTCTGGTCCTAAGACCACTCTTTCACCTGACTCAAACCAACACAACGGAGTTCTGCATCTCCGACCATACAAAGCCTCATAAGGTGCCATTCCAATACTAGAATGATAACTATTATTATACGTGAACTCTATCAATGGAAGATGACTATCCCAAATTCCTCCTTGCTCAAGTACACAAACTCTCAACAAATCTTCTAACGACTGAACCGTCTTCTCCGACTGACCATCTGTCTGCGGATGATATGCCGAACTCAACCTCAACTTGGAACCTAAAGCCTCTTGCAAACTTTTCCAAAATCTAGAAGTAAATCTTGGATCTCTATCTGACACAATACTCGAAGGAACACCATGCAACTTCACAATATCACGAATATAGATCTCTGCCAACTGAGAAAAAGGAAAACTAATATTAATCGGAAGAAAATGAGCCGACTTCGTCAATCTATCAACAATCACCCAAATCGCGTCATTTCCTTTAGGAGTATTCGGCAAACTCATCACAAAATCCATGGATATATTATCCCATTTTCACTCTGGCACATCTAAAGACACCATCATACCAACATGTTTATGATGCTCAACCTTCGACTTCGGACAAATCAAACAAGAATACAGAAACTATGCAACGTCGCGTTTCAATCCGGACCACCAAAACAACTTCTTTAGATCATGATACATCTTCGTAGCTCCCGGATGAATACTCAAGTAACTTCTATGACTTTCTTTAAGAATCATTTTCTTCATCTCATCATCGTCTGGAATACAAATCCGACCTCGAAACCTCAACACACCTTGATAATCTATTTTAAAATCACTGTCTTCAGTCTGATCTCTAGCAACCAACAAGTCCACAAACTTAACATCAACTTTTTGCGCTTCTTTAATACTCTTCAGAAATTCATTATCAATCTTCAGAATTCCTAGCTTCACACTTTCAGATGACATTTCACACACTAAGCTCAAATCTCTGAACTGTTCAAGTAACTCGAACTCCCTTACCATCATAGCAGACATATGATAGGTCTTCCTACTCAAATCATCTGCAACAACATTAGCTTTACCCAGATGATAGCTCAACTCAAAATCATAGTGCTTCAGCAATTCAAGCCATCTACGCTGCCTGTAACACCCCGTTTTCCCAATATTTAAAAACTCTTAAAACATAACATTTATCAGAGTAAACATCAAACAACGGGATATCACATATAACGTAATCCAACAGTTAAATAACAATTTAACCAATATCTTAAACATTGCAGCGGAAAATCATAATCATAATTCATAAAACGTTTTGGCACGCAGGCCCCATCAAATAGTTCATAATCGTAATCCATAACATAATAAAAATAACATAATAGTCACGTAAGAGAATGAAGCATGCATAAACATAAACCCCATCCCGTTACGTATCAGAGCGACCTAGACGACACAGTGAAGGCAAGGCCAACTCACGAAAGCAAACTGCACACTAAGCACGATCACCTGCAAGTTACCCATACGAAGGGCAACATTTTCAAGTAGAAGGGGTGAGATTTCATAATCAAATAACATTAATCAATGTAATTGGGAATTATAAATTAACATCATAATCATTCCTTAAATAACATTGCATAATTGCTAAACAGTTACAACATAATCATATATCCAATTATCATGAACAAAATCACATAATTGGTAAACACTTATCACGTAATCACGTATTCAATCATCATCAACAAGGCATCTTAATCATGACAATGTGACAATGCTCTTAGACTCCCTATATGCATGTGGTACCAATCATCATCATAAGTATTAATATACCTTAATCGTGCGGAGGACAAAGCTCCTATAAAACGTGCGGAGGACAAAGCTCCTATTATCCGTGGTGAGGACTAAGCTCAATGAGATGCTATGCATGGACACTTATGAACAAAAACATCGTAATCAACATATCAACATGCATCCATTAAATTGGAGCTAACTTCATCATAAACTTATGCACTTAGTTAAATAACGGAAGCAGCATAAACAGGTCACATAAACAAAATGATATCATTATATCAATAGCTTATAAATATCAGGAATATCAACCTTCATTTCTTGCATGAATATACATTACATTAGTTCATGTCCATTTAATATCAACATAACTTAAACAACTCTACAGACTGCATTAAACGTCATCATTAGGTCTTAATACCAACTAGGGGTTCGCTCTTGATCAACACGTGCGACACATATCGCACAAACACTCAAGCAAGTACATTCTGGTTGTACTCGCGAGGCGAGAGTTCTTACTCGCCATGGCGAGTACCACTCATCTCCCAAACTAATGTTGTTATGGGTTCCCTCTGATCCTACATTCATTCCTAATCAATACTAGGTATGTTCAGGCACTCTATGGCAGCCAAGGTCCAACTAAAAATGTCGAAACACAAAATATGACATGCACTCTGCCTAAGCTCTCGAGGCGAGGAAGGGTTGCTCGCCATGGCGAGTTGCACCAAACAACTCGCGAGGCGAAGGGAAGGGGCTCGCGTGGCGAGCGATGAAGTTCATCACTCGCGAGGCGAGGATCATCATTCGTCGTGGCGAGCGATGAACAGAAGCACGGGCAGACTAGGGTTTTTCTCAAAAATCCAACACACAACATGGTTCAAAGCCTAATTTTGATTCCATAATCCATCCTAAACATGTTCTAAGGTTAAAGGACGGTTTCTACATCAATCTAAACAAGTTTTACCGTTTGATCATCAATTTTTAGGGTTTTGACCTAATTCCAAAACTTTTCTAAATCAATCCTAACTTTGTCAATTACTCATCAGAATTACAACAATCAATGTTATTGAATCATTAGTCTCACCCTTACCTTGTTTGAAGAAAATCGCAGCACTCTTGGTCTCTTGCTCCTCTCTAAGCTTTTCTCCCTTTTTCCAAAAGTTTTCACGTACAATGTTTTTTTCTAAGACTAGGTCTAACCTTTATATACCTCTTCTTAATTACTTATCTTATCTCACTTTCTCCCCCAAAACTATCTAAAATATCAAAACAACCCTTAACTAAATATTTTATATTATTTTCAAATCTTTATTTTATTTAACAATAAAATAATTCTCATATTCTTATCAAATCTTCCAAAGCTCATAACTTAACACGTCATCGATCAAATCACCATAATTCATCAAAACATACTGTCGCGCCATTTTTCGGATGTCAAGGCCATTTGATTAGCTTTTGACTCACTTTTTATCTCACGACTGAACAAATTTTTTTTAAGGGGAAAAAGTTCCAAACCACCCATTTTGAAGAGATTTAGGGTTCGGGGGTTGGTTATATTTAGGGAAGGTATTAGCACCCTAAATATTCGTAGTACTCTACGAGAACCTCTTGATTTTATTTAACTTTTTGTGCTTAAACTTGCTTGCTTTTAAAGAGATGAAAATGGAATTGAATGATGAGTTGAAAAAGAAAAGAAAATTGATTTTAATTGAAGAGAAAAAAAAAGAAAAATGTTTTTTAGTTGATTTGGAAGGACAAGGTCCTCTGCCTACGTACCCATGAGGGATCAAAACCTCGTAGTTCGGGGTAGAAATTGACGATTGATTTGTTTTGTGTTTTTTATTAGTTTTTTGAAAAAAGGTTAAAATAAAAAGCCAAGTGGCAAATTGGAATTTGTTTGTGTTTTTTATATTGAAAGAAATAGATTTGAAGTAAAATTAGAATTGATTTGAAATTTGATTAAGAAAGAAAATAAAAATAACGATCACTTGATTGAAAGTCAGGGTTTGTTATGAAAATGTTTTTTGTGATTTTTGATATTTGAATGTTTTTGTTGTTTTGGAATAAAGATATGAAAATTATATAAGCAGAATGAGAAAAATGAAGTTAAGTTGAATTGTGAAGTTATTTTAACATGGACCAGAATATTCTGGAGAATGATTAAATTAAACAAAAATAAATAAATATTAACATTTAAGTTTGGACCAGAGCACTCTGGATTAACAAAAATATAATATTAACAGTTAATTTAGGACCAGAGCACTCTGGATTAATTTAATTAACAAGGACCAGATTGTTCTGGAGAATAATTAAATTAAACAAAAATATAATATTAACAGTTAATTAGGACCAGAGCACTCTGGATTAACAGATAGAGCGAGAATTAAAATGCATGAAAAAGAAATTAGAAAAATGAGATGCTGGGGTGTGTGTGAGCAGTAAAGGAGGGTGCAGAAAATAAAACGAAAAAAGATGGGCCAAGAACAAGGCTGGACCTCAGAGATCGAATTTCGGCCGTTGATTTGATCAACGGCCTTGATTTGATCTGCCAAATAAAAGGGGTATAAATACCCATTTCTCTCTTTTTCCTTCATTTCTTTTTTTCTCTTCTCTCTCTTCACTCTCTTTTTCTCTCACGTACTCTCTCTTCTCTCTCTTCTTATCTTCTTTTTTTTTTTTTTTATGAAGTTTCCGGTGAGTGTTGAAGAACACCACCGTGAAACTCAGTTTCCGGCGCGGTGGCCGGCGAGTTGTCGCGGCGGCGCCACCGCGCCGGAAAAAAAAAAACTCCCCTTTTTTTAAGACCTCCTCTTCTTCTCTTTTTGATTCTAGGTTCAAAACTTCTAAAACAAACACTGTTTATCCTAGATCTAGAAAGAAAAAGAAAAATCTTTATACCTCTTTTACTTTGGATCTTGGTTCAATGGTTGTGGTGGTTTGGTGTTGGATTTTGGTTGCTGGTTCTGGGTTAAAACATTGTGCGGAAATGATGATGAAAAATTGTGTTTGTGTTGATTCAGAAAACGATTGTGGTGTTATGTGGTTTGCAGGTTTTGCAATTGAAATTCTGTCTGTTTGTGGTTGTGCCTGTAATGTTATATTTATAGAGCTTGTGATTAAGACAATTTTGTTGCTTGGAGAGGAACATGACAGGCTGTTTTTGTGGCTTGGAGCGGAAGCCGTTTTGTGGCTTGGAGAGGAAGCATGAGGCTTTGTGCCGTTTATTTGGATATTATTGGACAGCATTTTAGTTTTTTCTTTGGATATTAAAAATAAAATAAAAGGACTAAAAATGAATATAAATGAGATAAAATAAAGATTAAAAAAAATGAATTTAAAGTTAATAAAAAAAGGATTCTAAATAAAAAGATGGAAACATAAAATTTGAATAAAAAATTGAAAATTGAGAGAAGAGGGCCCGACTCGGAATCAACTATGAGGTATTTTAAAATACCTCCCTGCCGAATTTTTTGCTCGAAAGGCTGAGACCGGTCGGAGCTAAATGACACGTGTCAGTGCTGTCTTAGGTCAAAAATTGGGGTATGACAGATGCCCCTATTTAAGTTTCTTCGTCCGGAGATTCGAAGATGAAATCTTTGATTTGACGGGTCGAAGAGACTTAAATACAAGGTACACAATTTTTGACCTATGATGTTATGAATGCATGCGATGTAATTACGAATGCATGTGAGGCAATCATGAATGCAGGACGACATAGATGGCTTGACAGGAATGAGAAACAACAATGGGATACCCGAATTCGCTGAAGAAAGGGACCCGACTCCACTAGGGGAATGTAGTTTCACTGGGGAAAATGCTGTCAGTTATTGTATTGGTTTGAAATTGAAATTGAAAATTGACTAGTGACATTAGTGGCACAGCTATGCTGGGAATGACACTTTTGAAACTGAAATTGATTAGTGACATCAGTGGCACAGCTACCGCTGGGGATGATACTTTTTGAAATTGAAATTGAAATTGATTAGTGACATGGCTAGCACGACTTTATGCCGGGTATGACACTTTTGAAATGAGTTCAAACTGTCCTTTTGTTGGAAACTAGCCACTTGAAATTGACAAAAATAGATTCAAGCTGTCCTTTTGTCGGAAACTTGCCGCTTGAAATTGGATGAAAAATAGATTCAAGCTGTCCTTTAGTCGGAAACTTCCCGCTTGAAATTGGATGAAAATAGGTTCAAGCTGTCCTTTTGTAGGAAACTTGCCGCTCGAAATTGGATGAAAATAGGTTCAAGCTGTCCTTTTGTAGGAAACTTGCCGCTTGGAATTGACTGAACATAGATTCAAGCTGTCCTTTTGTCAGGAACTTGCCGCTTGAAATTGACTGAAAATAGATTCAAGCTGTCCTTTTGTCGGAAACTTGCCGCTTGAAATTGGATGAAAAATAGATTCAAGCTATCCTTTTGTCGGAAACTTGCCGCTTGAAATTGGATGAAAATAGGTTCAAGCTGTCCTTTTGTAGGAAACTTGTCGCTTGAAATTGACTGAAAATAGATTCAAGCTGTCCTTTTGTAGGAAACTTGCCGCTTGAAATTGATTGATTCGTGACATCTCTTGACCAGACACACTGGGGATGACACCTTTGATGTAAATGATGATTACAAGCTGTTCATTTGTTAGAACTTGCCACTTGACATAATGATGAAACGAGGACCGAACTGAGGGGATATTATTAAACAAAACTTTGTGCGATTGATGCAACCATGTACGAATGATGCGATGCATATGTTGTATAAGAATGTATGAACGTGTTGATGCATGGATGTATGAATGTATTAACGTCCAAAAAAACATGAATGTATTTATTGTATATGATAGATGGACTCGATAAGACAAGACTTGGTAAGGTGGAAAGTGGACTGACATCACAGTACTATACACTCGGCAAACTTCCTTGGAGATGACCTCATTGGGGACAAAGTATCAAACATATGCCTTATGGGGACGAAACCCATTAAAAGTTTGGAAAAAGTCGCCATTTGTAAGCTGATACATAATGTTCTTCCATTGGCACACTTCCGTCGTTGTGCCCTCTTTTTTTGAATTTTCAATAGCGTCCAATCATGCTTGTCTGGTGAGGTCTAATCATTCTTTGAGGAACGTGCTGACGCATGCTTCTTTCACTCTCAAATCCTAATATGTACTTGTGCATTTATGCCTTTTTTAAAAGACATGGGAAAAAGTTTTTTTTTAAGAATTCTACTTCGAAATATTATCATCAAACAATAGAAAGAAACTTTAAAAATAGAATAAAAGGGGAATTTTAAACAGAAAGGCTATAGGCTCAAATATTATTGATTGAATGACAGCCTGCAGATGGCATGACTTCATGGATTTTTTTACAAAATTTGAAAAAAAAAAAGTGGTAATTTTAAAATGGGAAGGTACATTGAACTTCATAACCTCATTCCCCCTTACAACTCTTGAATTTTGCTGCTTTTGATGCTTCAGATTTGGAGATTCTTTGATAGCAGTCATGCCCCAAGTGGATTGTGCCTGACTAGATGCAGTTACTTTGTCCTTTTCTTTTTATCCTTAACTTTTGCATAGACCGCCCTTTCGGGTTTTCAGCCTACCAGGATAATGATTTCTGTTTAATGTCTCTAATTTTTGCTTGAGCCGCCCTTTCGGGTTTCCAGCCCACCGAGACGCTCATTTTTGCCTAAGCCGCCCTTTTCGGGTTTTCGACTTACCGAGCTGTTCTTATAACTTTTAGACAAAGTATTTCTTGACTGCATCTGTGTTCACAGGACGTGGAAGTTCTTCACCATCCATGGTTTGAAGAGTCATGGCACCGCCTGAGTAAGCTTTCTTGACAACATACGGGCCTTCATAGTTAGGCGTCCACTTGCCTCTAGAGTCGGGTTGGAAAGTCAAGATCTTTTTGAGCACAAGATCACCTTCTTTGAATTCACGGGGATGAACTTTCTTGTCAAAAGCCTGCTTCATCCTCTTTTGATACAGCTGACCATGACAAAGAGCAGACATGCGCTTTTCTTCGATCAGATTCAATTGGTCATACCTACTTTGAACCCACTCAGCCTCTGATAATTCAGCCTCCATTAAAACTCGCATTGAAGGAATCTCAACTTCTATGGGAAGTACTGCCTCCATGCCATATACCAAAGAGAAAGGGGTTGCCCCTGTTGATGTGCGTACAGAAGTACGATATCCATGTAATGCAAAGGGAAGCATCTCATGCCAATCTTTATAAGTCACCACCATCTTCTGGATGATCTTCTTTATATTTTTGTTTGCAGCTTCGACAGCACCATTCATCTGAGGTCTGTAAGGCGAAGAATTATGGTGTTCGATCTTGAAATCATCACACAATTCTTTCATCATCTTGTTGTTCATATTCGTCCCATTATCTGTAATGATCCGGCTAGGGACACCATAGCGGCAAATAATATGATTCTTGATAAACTTGACTACCACCTGCTTGGTCACATTAGCATAAGATGCAGCTTCAACCCACTTGGTGAAATAGTCAATAGCCACTAGAATGAAGCGGTGTCCATTTGAAGCTTTGGGTTTAATTCTTCCAATCATGTCAATGCCCCACATAGAGAATGGCCACGGGGAGGAAAGAACATTGAGTGCAGTCGGCGGCACATGAATCTTATCGGCATAGATTTGACACTTATAACACTTCCTGGCATGCTTGTAACAGTCGGCTTCCATTGTCATCCAGTAATAGCCTGCTCTCAATATCTTCTTGGCCATTGTATGTCCGCTAGAATGAGTTCCGAAGGATCCTTCGTGTATTTCATGCATCAATAAGTCTGCCTCATGTTTGTCAACACATCTGAGCAACACCATGTCAAAGTTTCTTTTATACAAAATGTCCTCGTTTAGGAAGAAATTGCCAGATAATCTTCTTAGAGTCTTTTTGTCTTTATTGGATGCTCCAAGTGGATACTCTTGCCTTTGAAGGAAACATTTGATATCGTGGAACCATGGCTTGTCATCAACAACTTCTTCAGTGGCGAATACATGAGCGGGTCTCTCAAGACGTCTGATATGGATCAGTGGTACTTCATTTCGACAATTTACTTGGTACATTGAAGACAAAGTAGCCAGAGCATCCGCCATCTGGTTCTCATCACGAGGAATATGGTGTAGCTCGACTTTGTTGAAGAAGGTCAGTAATCGTCTTGCATAGTCTTTGTAGGGAACCAAGCCGGGGTGACGAGTCTCCCATTCTCCTGTGATTTGATTGATTACAAGGACTGAGTCACCATAAATGTCGAGGTTCTTGATTCTCAGATCGATGGCTTCTTCGATACCCATGATACACGCTTCGTACTCTGCCATGTTGTTTGTACAGTCGAACGTCAACCTGGCAGTGAAGGGGATGTGTGCACCTTTAGGAGTAACAATGATTGCCCCAATTCCGCTACCATAAGCATTAACAGCTCCGTCGAATATTAGACCCCATTTTGATTCAGGATCTGGACCTTCCCCGAGTAGCGGTTCGTCACAATCTTTCATCTTCAAATACATAATCTCTTCATCAGGAAAGTCGAACTTGATGGGCTGATAGTCTTCAATTGGTTGGTGAGCCAAGTGATCAGCAAGGATACTGCCTTTGATTGCTTTCTGGGTACGATACTCAATATCATATTCGGATAATAACATCTGCCACCGGGCAATTCTTCCTGTCAAAGCAGGTTTCTCAAAGATGTACTTGATCGGATCCATCTTAGATATCAACCAAGTAGTATGACTAATCATATAGTGACGGAGACGTTTGGCAGCCCAGGCTAGTGCGCAACAGGTCTTCTCGAGCATGGAATAGCGAGATTCACAATCAGTAAACTTCTTGCTTAAATAATAAATGGCATGCTCCTTTCTTCAAGTTTCGTCTTGTTGTCCGAGCACACAACCCATGGAATCTTCTAGTACAGTCAGGTACATGATTAGTGGTCTTCCTTCAACTGGAGGGATGAGAATCGGAGCTTCTAGTAAGTACGCTTTGATGCTATCAAAAGCTTTCTGGCAATCATCTGTCCAAACAATCCCTTGATCTTTGCGGAGGAGTTTGAATATCGACCCACATGTTGCAGTCATATGAGAAATGAAACGGGAGATGTAATTCAGTCGTCCGAGAAACCCCCTTACTTGTTTTTCTGTTTGCGGAGCTGGCATTTCTCTGATGGCTTTGACCTTGTCTGGATCTACTTCAATACCTTTCTGACTAACAATGAAGCCCAGAAGCTTTCCGGATCTAACACCAAAAGTACACTTGTTGGGATTCAGACGAAGTCTGTACTTTCTTAGCCGTTGGAACATCTTTAGCAAATACTCAACATGTTGTTCTTCAGTGATTGACTTGACGATCATGTCATCCACATAAACCTCAATCTCTTTGTGTATCATGTCGTGAAAGATAGTAGTCATACCCCTTTGGTAAGTAGCCCCTGCATTGATCAAACCGAACGGCATTACTCTGTAACAGAAAGTGCCCCAAGGTGTGATGAAAGACGTCTTCTCTTTGTCTTCGGGCGCCATCTTGGCTGATTGTAACCGGAGAAACCATCCATGAGGGAGAACACTTTGGATTTTGCAGTGCTGTCAACCAGTACATCAATATGAGGCAATGGGAAATCATCTTTGGGACTAGCTTTGTTAAGGTCACGGTAATCAACACACATTCTGACTTTGCCATCTTTCTTCGGAACAGGCACTATGTTGGCTAGCCATTGAGGGTATTTTGATGTAACGAGGAAACCTGCATCGATCTGTTTCTGCACTTCCTCTTTAATCTTGAGGGCTATATCAGGACGGGTTCTTCTTAATTTCTGCTTGACCGGCGGACACTCGGGTTTCAAAGGTAAATGGTGTACCACGATATCAGTATCCAGACCCGGCATATCTCGGTACGACCAAGCGAACACATCAACATATTCTTTGAGAAGCTCTATCACTCGCTTCTTGACACTTGCTTCAAGTGATGCCCCAATCTTGACCTCCTTCTTGTCTTCTTCGGTACCCAAGTTGATTGCTTCTAATTCTTCCCCATAAGGCTGAATGGTCTTTCTTTCTTGTTCAAGTAGCCGGGAGATTTCGTCGGGAATCTCTTCATTCTCTTCTTCTTCCGCCTCATACACAGGGAACTCAAAGTTGGGAGAGATCATAGGGCTATGTTGTTCAACGGGTTCATTGGGTTTTAATCTGCATATATGATTGATGATTTTTTAGAAAACAAGTAAGTGCAGATTTTTAGAAGGTGATTATATTTTCGGTTTTTTGTATTACCATTTTTTCTAAAAACATAAAAGAAAGCAAGGCAAAAGGTCGGGAACAAAACGACATTTTTATTTGATTGATGATAAATTCTTGAAGCAAAAAGCCCTAGATAGATTCACTTTCGCTTGGGGCGGGGCGAAAGGATTTTCTTTTAAAAAAGCATAAAAGACGAAACAAAGTGCATTACTTGGATAAATGAGCAATAAAAGGAACATCTACAGCAACCCAATTGTGGCTAGACCCTCCTTGTGTCACAAAGCTCCGTGGCACTCTTTCGGGATTATCTTCAATGATTGCATGAATGAACCCAGAGCTGTGGAAAGTACCTCTGATCGGTTCGACAACGATCTTAGGCTTGGACAAATCAGCTGATGGGCAGAAACCCAGTCCTTCTCGGCGCTTGTTCTCTGGCAGTTCTATCAACTTTCCCCAGCTGGGAGAGCCTCCAGCTTGTATCACTTTTTGAGCATCTTTTAGAGAAGAGATAGATGCTTCACTCCTCTTGGTATTCTCTTCTTCCATGATAAATCCCTGAAAAGGCGTTCCTTCAACACTATCGGCCCCAATGAAAGAGAAAGACGACAAATGGCTCACTAACAAAGCCTCTTCACCATTCACAGTTACTAGCTTCCCATTCCTCACGAACTTCAACTTTTGATGCAGTGTAGACGTTACTGCTCCAGCCTCATGAATCCAGGGTCGGCCTAGTAGGCAACTATATGACGCCTGAATGTCCATCACTTGAAAATTAATCTGGAAAACTTGTGGCCCGATTGTAATAGGTAGCACCACCTCTCCAAGAACATCCTTCCTTGAACCATCAAAAGCTTTTACCATTACCCCACTTCGTCTCAAAGGTGTACCTTGGTAAGAGAGTTGAGCATAGGTTGTTTTGGCCATCACATTCAGAGACGACCCGGTATCCACTAGTACATTCGACAAAGCATCGGTCTTGCAATTCACAAATATATGCAAAGCCAAGTTATGGTTCCTTCCTTCGGCTGGGAGCTCTTCGTCACTGAAACTCAGATTGTTGCCTGCAGTGATATTCCCCACTATTCCATCGAATTCTCCCACAGTCACATCATGGTCTACAAAAGCTTGCTCCAAGACTTTCATCAAAGCTTCCTTATGAGCCTCAGAATTTAGTAACAAAGACATTATGGATATTTTTGACGGAGTCTGCATCAGTTGATCAACCACTTTGTACTCACTTTTCTTTATCAGCTTGAGAATCTCATCAAAATCGAAACATGCCTTGGTCCCGCTAGTCTGACCCACATCTTTGATTGCACCGGAATCTTTAGTTCGAGTTTCTTTAGTTACCGGAGCGTCAACTTTCTTTGGAAACACTAGAGGGATAACACGCCCATTCCTCAATACTCTACTATCTTCGGCAATATTTTCCACAGAAGGCAAAGGTGGTATTGGAACTTCACGACCACCTTCTATCATAGTGGCATTGTACTTGTAAGGAATTGCCTTCTCAGAAGTATAAGGTATTGGACCAGGCAAGCAAATCACTAAAGGAGCAGCAACTGACTTCCGACTGTCGTAAAATATCTCCAAAGGCTCTTCAGGAGTTATAACACATACATTGTCACATTTTCTTTCAACAACCAGTTCTCCTTGGTTCAAAAGTCCTTGAATATCATCTTTCACTTTCTGACAACCCCAGGGGTTCAGAAGGCACTCGTTGCAGCCATCATGATCATGTTTAAAGAGGTTTACTTTGCATAACTTGGCATGTAATGGGACCAAAGGTGTTCGGATTTGTTGAACGTCGAGAATATGGTGAGTCTCTTGGCAATCTTCGACCATGTTGACAGTTGCAGCACCATGGTTTGGCAATGGATTGGTTTGAATATTTGGCGCTGAGTCTGTGAAGGTTATCTTCTTTTCTTTGATTAGCCTCTGGACTGCATACTTAAAGGCATAACAACTTTCAATATTATGACCTGGGGCCCCTTGATGGAAATCACAAGTCTGATCAGGTCTGTACCATGCTGGCAGTCTTTTTGGTACTGGAGGAGGAGGCCTGGTTTGAACCAAGTTATTTCTGAGTAATCCTGGAAGTAACTCTGCATAGGTGACGGGGATTGGGTCAAATTGCGTTCTTTGTGGTCGAGGTTGCTGTTGTTGGTAGGGATGTGGGGGATTTTGTTGATATGGTTGTTGTTGGTATGGACGTTGCTGGTATGGTTGTTGGGGATATTGTTGAGGGTGTTGAGGATATTGTGGGAATTGAGGCTGACTATTTCGGGGATGAATAATATTGGCAGCAGGTGTGATGGCAGCAATGTGTTGATAGGTTGGATAAGGCCTTCCTTGGGCCACCATACTAACCTCATGTTCTTTCTTTCTCGGGATGTGGTTGCCATATTTCTTGGTTCCACTGGTAGAAGTTCCATCTTTTACTAAACGTCCTTCTCGGACTCCTTCTTCCAACTGCACACCCATGCCAACCATTTCAGCAAAGTTCTTGGGCGTACTTCCGACCATCTTCTCGTAGTAGAACTGACCGAGAGTTTTTAAGAAGAGTTTGGTCATTTCCTTCTCTTCTATACGTGGGCTGACTTGGGCAACAACATCCCTCCACCGCTGAGCATACTCTTTGAATGTTTCTTTGACCCCCTGAGTCATGGCCTGAAGATCACTTCGGTCTGGAGCCATATCTACGTTGTAATTGTATTGTTCCACAAAAGCTTCACACAGATCATGGAAAGTTTGGATCTTTGTTTTGTCCAGATTCATGTACCACTTTGAGGCGGGACTAGCCAAGCTCTCTTGAAAGTAATAAATAAGGACCTGATCGTCCTTAGCATACGCGGACATGCTTCTTGCATACATTGTTAGATGTTCCTCAGGGCAGGAGTTCCCTTTATACTTCTCAAAATCTGGGACCTTGAACTTATGGGGTATCTGGACGTTTGGCACCAAACAGAGGTCATAAGCAGTTTTTCCAAATCTTTCTTTTCCGCGGAGAGCTTTCATCTCACGGTACATCTCATCATACTTCTCTTGTAAATCCTCCACTTGACCATAGGCCTTCATACTCCTTGAATGGAAGATGGGTTCTTCATTTTGTGGAGCAGTGTGAATCATAGGTGCTGAGTAAGTCATGACAACTGGGGGAGCTCTTACAGGAGGCGGAGGGACATGAGTCACCTGATGAGTAGGCATCTGAGCTTCACAAGCAATGGGACGGAGTATTTCGCCAGCAGTAAAAGGCGGGAACCAAGGCACGGAGAGCTGTGGAGCAGAGTGTGTCGGAGTGTCGGCACATATTGTCCATTCAGGGATGGCAGAGGAAGATGCTTCAGCCTGAGTATTGGTGGGAGGTGGAGGAGCTTGTGTTTGTGCATGAATTTGTGCTTGAGCTTGTGCTAGAGCATGAGCCTGAGCCTGAGCTTGAGCTTGCTCTTGGGTCCGCATATCTGCCATCGTCTTCATCATTTCAACCATTTCGTCCATCTTAGTCTGCATTGCTGCCACTTCTTCACGGAGCGCCCGATTCTCTTGCTCGAGAAAATCCATCTTTCTCTTAACAGTTGCACGAGTGTAATGAGTACGAGTAGACTTGTAGTGGATGCGTGGTGCCACCTTTGAAACGAGCTGACCTTTGATTGGAGAAGAAAATTTGTGTGAGACTTGGATTTGAGACTATGAAATGCAAGATGATGCATGATATGCTTATGCAAAAATAGACACATTTTTTTTTTTTTTTTATCGAAGGACTTATAAAAGCTATTTTGTAAACATTATAAAGAGATAGAGGATAGACTTATAAACAAAAACAAGATAATTCCCTTTTTACAAACTGAGCCAAGGGATAGACTCCAAAGTTCATAAAAGAAAGCGAAAACAGAAAAGATAAGAACATTTTGGGAAATTCTTGAGCCCCTGAAGTAGACTACTCCTCGGAATCTGAATGCGCGTCCTTGAAAAAGTCCCAACGCTCCTTTGCGCTGATAAATTGTGCGAGCCTTGTGCTCTAAGCTTGGATCTGAGCATCTTTTTTAACTATTTGTTGCTTTTGCTTGCGAATCTCATGATCCTGTTGTTCTATTTTACCACTCATAGTTTCCATCTTGAGCATAGCTTCATCATACTTTCTTTTCCAAATGGCACCTACAGAGTTTGACTCAGCCAATTCCTCTTGGCACTCTCCCACCGTCTCAGGAGCCAAGGGTAAGGATGGTGCTGGGGTAGTTGAAGATAGGTATCTTGGGAGGTGATAGGGTAGGACCAGACTTGAAGCTCTATTAATGACCCATTGAGTGTGAGATCCTTGTGAAAAGTCTGATCTCTTCGCCAATTGGCTTCTGCTAAGTCTGCGAATAGCACGCCAAGCCTGAACAAATTTTCCTCTCTTGTTTGTGGGATCTTCATGGTTAAAGTAGAATTCACCCTCTAAGTAGATGCTATCCGGTTTAGTTTCCATTGGGCATCCAAACTGACGTTTGGCAAGGATAGGGTTGTAACTGATTCCTCCTTGCATACCGAGAAGGGGTACGTTTGAGTATTCTCCACAACTGACAATGATGTCTCTGAAGTTATGGGTGGCGTGATACCAGGCTATGTCAGATGGAGTGAGGGACATGATTCTTTTAGACCAAGAGAGATTTCTTTGATTGGCTTGAAAGGAATGGGTTTGGGGTAAATGAGAGGTAAACCATTTGTATAGTAAAGGTGCACAACCGAGGATAGCCCCACGACCTACCTGGTTCCGATCGTGTATGGAATGGTACATATCGGCTAACAATGTGGGGACAGGGTTCTTTGTGAGGAAGATTTGAATGGCATGGATGTCAACATAATTATCAACATTTGGGAACAGTACAAGGCCGTAAATGAGTAAGGCTAGGATGGAGTAAAAGGCGTTGACATTGTTTACTTCGGCGAAATCAGAGGCTTGCTGGTAAAGGAATTTGGCGGGTAGGCTTGGAAGATTTCCTTTGATGGTGAGTTTTGTTTTTATGAGGTTTCAAGATGGAGAGCATCTGCAATAGTGGCGGCTTTTGGAATGGGTTCAAGGCCGGTAAATGGTACTTCGTCAAGCACTGGTAGGCCAACTAAGTAGGAGTATTCCTCGAGGGTGGGAGCAAGTTGGTAGTCGGGGAAAGTAAAACAATGGTAAGCAGGGTCATAGAATTGGACCAAGGTCTCCAAACATCCTTTCTCAACATTTGTCCAAAGGATACCAAGCAGCCTCCCATGACGATCATGAAAGTCTTCCGGACTAGCTACCTTAACTGCAAGATCCCTTAAGTTCATCAAATCCAATTTCTTGAAAGTAAACTTCCTAGTGTTTCTTCTCTCCATCCCTTTGATATTTACAAAAAAACTATATAAGCCCTTCGATATTTTGATGAAAGAAGTTTTATGGATGAATGCATCTATGCATGATTATGCTGCACAAATGGTGAAAACATGGTGAGGTTTTAGGTCCACAATGATGGAGTCAAAGGGTAAACACGCCATTTGGTAAGGACTATGGTCTCATTTGTACCTGTATCACGGGTTCTACCAAGTTCCCAGAGTCTTTAACCGCTTCCGAATGTCATTAGGTTGCGGAAATACTTCCGGTCCAACAACGTTCGTAAGAAAGTCTCGTCTGAGTGTAGTATCGCGTATCAACTAGACCAAGACTACTCTTCTTTAGCCACCGCACTACGTCCTAAAAGGCCAAGATGGGTAATGGTAACTAAAGGTCCTCAACTTCGACGGTCACTTGAAAATACCACGCCAACACGACTACTCATGCCAACATAAATTACTTCCAAGATTCCTCCATTGAGCGGGGTTATACCACATGAACCAAAACACGAGACTTGACTCTCGGAATGGCACTTTGGTTATACCACCATCTTATCTTATGTTTCCCTCAAGCCCGGGTGTAGGACTTATCTCACCACTCACGTTAAGGAAAAAAAAGAAAGAAGAAAAGAGAACATATATGCACATATTTCCATTTTTGATTTGTAAGCAAGTTATAGCACAAAGAATTAAATGAAGCCAAGTTAGGCTTAACCCTCTTAGGGGGTCCCCAGTGAAGTCGCCATTTCTGTCGCGCCATTTTTCGGATGTCAAGGCCATTTGATTAGCTTTTGACTCACTTTTTATCTCACGACTGAACAAATTTTTTTTAAGGGGAAAAAGTTCCAAACCACCCATTTTGAAGAGATTTAGGGTTCGGGGGTTGGTTATATTTAGGGAAGGTATTAGCACCCTAAATATTCGTAGTACTCTACGAGAACCTCTTGATTTTATTTAACTTTTTGTGCTTAAACTTGCTTGCTTTTAAAGAGATGAAAATGGAATTGAATGATGAGTTGAAAAAGAAAAGAAAATTGATTTTAATTGAAGAGAAAAAAAAGAAAAATGTTTTTTAGTTGATTTGGAAGGACAAGGTCCTCTGCCTACGTACCCGTGAGGGATCAAAACCTCGTAGTTCGGGGTAGAAATTGACGTTTGATTTGTTTTGTGTTTTTTATTAGTTTTTTGAAAAAAGGTTAAAATAAAAAGCCAAGTGGAAAATTGGAATTTGTTTGTGTTTTTTATATTGAAAGAAATAGACTTGAAGTAAAATTAGAATTGATTTGAAATTTGATTAAGAAAGAAAATAAAAATAACGATCACTTGATTGAAAGTCAGGGTTTGTTATGAAAATGTTTTTTGTGATTTTTGATATTTGAATGTTTTTGTTGTTTTGGAATAAAGATATGAAAATTATATAAGCAGAATGAGAAAAATGAAGTTAAGCTGAATTGTGAAGTTATTTTAACATGGACCAGAATATTCTGGAGAATGATTAAATTAAACAAAAATAAATAAATATTAACATTTAAGTTTGGACCAGAGCACTCTGGATTAACAAAAATATAATATTAACAGTTAATTTAGGACCAGAGCACTCTGGATTAATTTAATTAACAAGGACCAGATTGTTCTGGAGAATAATTAAATTAAACAAAAATATAATATTAACAGTTAATTAGGACCAGAGCACTCTGGATTAACAGATAGAGCGAGAATTAAAATGCATGAAAAAGAAATTAGAAAAATGAGATGCTGGGGTGTGTGTGAGCAGTAAAGGAGGGTGCAGAAAATAAAACGAAAAAAGATGGGCCAAGAACAAGGCTGGACCTCAGTGATCGAATCTCGGCCGTTGATTTGATCAACGGCCTTGATTTGATCTGCCAAATAAAAGGGGTATAAATACCCATTTCTCTCTTTTTCCTTCATTTCTTTTTTTCTCTTCTCTCTCTTCACTCTCTTTTTCTCTCAGGCACTCTCTCTTCTCTCTCTTCTTATCTTCTTTCTTTTTTTTTTTGATGAAGTTTCCGGTGAGTGTTGAAGAACACCACTGTTTATCCTAGATCTAGAAAGAAAAAGAAAAATCTTTATACCTCTTTTACTTTGGATCTTGGTTCGATGGTTGTGGTGGTTTGGTGTTGGATTTTGGTTGCTGGTTCTGGGTTAAAACATTGTGCGGAAATCATGATGAAAAATTGTGTTTGTGTTGATTCAGAAAACGATTGTGGTGTTATGTGGTTTGCAGGTTTTGCAATTGAAATTCTGTCTGTTTGTGGTTGTGCCTGTAATGTTATATTTATAGAGCTTGTGATTAAGACAATTTTGTTGCTTGGAGAGGAACATGACAGGCTGTTTTTGTGGCTTGGAGAGGAAGCCGTTTTGTGGCTTGGAGAGGAAGCATGAGGCTTTGTGCCGTTTATTTGGATATTATCGGACAGCATTTTAGTTTTTTCTTTGGATATTAAAAATAAAATAAAAGGACTAAAAATGAATATAAATGAGATAAAATAAAGATTAAAAAAAATGAATTTAAAGTTAATAAAAAAAGGATTCTAAATAAAAAGATGGATACATAAAATTTGAATAAAAAATTGAAAATTGAGAGAAGAGGGCCCGACTCGGAATCAACTATGAGGTATTTTAAAATACCTCCCTGCCGAATTTTTTGCTCGAAAGGCTGAGACCGGTCGGAGCTAAATGACACGTGTCAGTGCTGTCTTAGGTCAAAAATTGGGGTATGACACATACCAAAATCATGCATATATTATATAAATATAATATAATCACCTAAACTCGATTAAATAAACGATTAAACGCAGGTGGGCGTTACACTGCCTCATATTCAATTCCTTCTGATCGAACGGATACTTCAAACTCTTATGATTACTAAACCCCTCAAATCTCGAACCGTACAAGTAATGTCTCCATATCTTCAATACAAAGACTACAGCAGCCAACTCTAAATCGTGCGTAGGGTAATTCTTCTCATGAATTCTCAACTGTCTCGAAGCATAAGCTACTACTTTTCCATCTTCCATAAGCACACCACCTAAACGCAGCTTGGACGCATCACAATATACCACAAAAGGTTCATCTGACTTTGGCAAAATCAAAACCAGAGTTGTCGTCAGTCGCTTCTTCAATTCACTGAAACTATTCTCACATTGAACATCCCACATAAAGGCTTTACCTTTACAAGTCAACTGTCTATAACCGACTTAGGAGTCTCCCATTGCGATACCGATTCAACTTTAGACGGATCTACTACAATACCACTACCAGAAATAACATGTACAAGAAAGCTCACTTCTTTCAACCAGAATTCACACTTAGACAATTTCGCATAAAGCTTCTTCTCTTTCAACACTTGCAAAACCAGCTTCAAATGCTCAACATGTTCTTCTTCAGACTTGGAGTAAATCAAAATATCATCAATGAAAACAACCATGAACCAATCCAAAAATGCATGAAAGATGTGATTCATGTACTCCATAAATACTCCAGGTGCATTCGTAACACCGAAAGGCATAACTTTGTACTCATAATGGCCATACTGCGTTCTGAAAGCTGTCTTCTGCATATCTTCATCTTTTACTTTAATATGGTGATAACCCGATCTCAAAGCTATCTTGCTGAAAACTTTTGCACCCACTAACTGATCCATAAAATCATCAATCCTCGGAAGTGGATACCTTTTCTTTATTGTCACCTTGTTTAACTGTCGATAGTCAATACACAATATCATGCTACCATATATCTTTCTTCTTCACTAGCAAAACCAGCGCTCCCCAAGGCGAAACACTTGGTCTAACAAACTTTTTCTCAAGTAGATCTTCTAATTGTTTCTTCAACTCGGCCAACTCATAAGCTAACATACGATAAGGTGTCATAGACACAGGCTTTGTTCCAGGAACAAGATCAATCGAAAACTCAACTTCCCTCTCTAGAGGCACATTAGGACTTTCATCAGGAAAAACTTCTGGAAAATCGCATACCACTTGTAGTTTATCAATCACTGCTTGATTCTCAATAGATAAGGAAGCCATCAAGGAAAACATCAAAATGCCATCACGTTCTAACTGCTTCAGCTGCTTAGTAGACAAAAACTCTACGCCACTTTCCTCTTCAGGAGAAGAGAAATACACCGACTTACTATAACAATTAATGTGAACATGGATGTACTCTAACCAGTTCATACCCATAATCACATCCATACCACCCAAAGGTAAACAAACCATATCAATCTCAAAATCACGATCAAACATAGACAAAGGACATCTTAAACACACAAGTGAAGTAGTCACAGAACCCTTAGCTGGAGTTTCGACAACCATTTCTCCATTCATATCAGACATGACAAGACCCAATTTAGTAGCACAATCATAAGCAATAAAACAATGCGTAGCACCAGTATCAATAATAGCAACTAAAGGTGTATTATCAATATAACAAGTACCTCTGATCAAGCGATCCTCGTTCTATGTCTGTGTACCAGTCAAAGCAAAAACTCTACCAGTAGCCGGTACCTTCTTAGGCTTCTTGCATTATGCACCAATGTGACGCTCTTCATTGCAGTTAAAACATACTATATCATCATGTTTGCACTCAGCTAGTGCATGACCCTTCTTTCCACAGCGGAAACATCTCTTGGCATCCCAAGGACAAGCATTACTCTTGTGGCCTTTCTCACCACAAGTAAAACAGACAATCTCTGCAGGAGCATCCTTCTTCTTAGGCCGTCTATCTTCGACCATCCTCTGTTTGCCCTTATCAGCAGGGGCACTGTAAGGCTTAGGGCGACTCTACTGACCCTTAGTCTTCCGCTCATTCACGATCTTGTAATGAGCCTTAGTATCCTCATCATAAATCCTGCAACTGCTCACCATCTCAAAGAAAACTCGAATCTTCTGGTAACCAATTGCCCTCTTAAACTCAGCACGCAAACCGTTCTCAAATTTGATACACTTTGAAAAATCAGCAGTCTCTGGAGTATAGTGCGGATAAAACTTTGCCAATTCCACAAACTCTACAGCATACTCAGTCACAGACATGTTTCCTTGCTTCAGCTCAAGGAACTCGATCTCTTTCTTCCCGCGAACATCTTCCGGAAAGTATCTGTTTAGGAACTCCCTCCTAAACACAGCCCAAGTAACCACAACACCGTCTTGCTCTAAGGTAGGTAGAAGACTCACCCACCAATCATCAGCTTCCTCAGCTAGCATGTGCGTACCAAAACGCACCTTTCGAACCTCTGAACACTGCATCACGCGGAACACTCTCTCAATCTCTTTGAGCCACGTCTAGGCTCCATCGAGGTCATATCTTCCCTTGAAAGTAGGAGGATGATTCCTCAGGAAGGTCTCTAGCATCCTCGTCTCAGCATTCACACCAGCATTTGCATTAGGCTGTTGTCCCACAGCTTGAGCTACGTCTTGTAGTGCAGCAGCTAACGCAACGTCGTCTCTTCTGGCCATCTCTTAGTTTCTACACATCAAGCAACAACAACATAAGATAGTAATATAACTATTACTAACACTCGACACGACTCTTCTAATTGGCCGAACGGACCGACCTGCTCTGATACCAATTGTAACACCCCGTTTTCCCAACTTAAAAATTTCATAAACATTTATCAGAGTAAACAATATATAACGGGATATCACACTTCTTAAAAATATCAAATAGATAAATAATAATTTATCCTTTAACATAAAACTTCAACATAACAGCAACAGAATTAATTCAACGTCATAAATAGTCTTGGAACGCAGGCCTCATCAAAACACATCATAAATTCAGTTCAATAACTTAATCATAATTCAAAAAGTCAATACGTAAAGGAAACATGTCGTTATAATGATTGTTTTATTCATTTATTTGATTGCCCCTTAGGACATAGTTTCTTAGTCCGATCATTTCAACACCTTGTCTTTGTTGCTCGGTGCATGTTCTTTGAACTTTGGTTTGCATCCATGCCCACCGTTCATCATTATAGTTTCCACCGGCTTTTTGTTCATGGTGTTGTGCACCTACCTCCTCTTCATCACCACCATCATCATTACCATCATCTTGTACCTGTGGGTTAGTACCAACATAAAGCAAATTTTCAACCACCTCCGGATTAGTAATGTCCGAATTAGGTAGAATAATCACACAATTAGCTCTAATGATTCTCCATTCATATTGGTAATTGTGAGTAGGGTCATGGGTTTTAAGGAATGACAAAGTAGTGAGAGTATAAAAGTTTAGATAATAGTTCTCATCTATCCTCTTGATCCCTTGATTCACACTCACCCCAAACTTCTTAGCAATAAAAGTGATGATTCCATCTACCATTATATTACCCTTATCATCCGGTTTTCTTTCTATCAATTGAAACAAGATAATCAAGCAAGTAACAGCAAATGTTAACATGGTGGTTATAAAGCATGTCTCATAAATAGCTCATCATTCCTCATCAGTCCCTACCTCTTTCCTAGTCTATCCATAGCAATATTATCAGTGTATCGACAAGCATAAATAGATTGAGAGATAAGAGCTTTAGACCTACTCCTTTGCTTGTCATCTTTAAAATTGATGCCATGGTTCTTGAATGTTGCTTTCTCTTTCTTTGCACCACTTCTAGAGCTTTCAATCTCCTTGCCTTTTTGATGCCATTGACCTAGTTAACTTGGTTTGGATTTTAGGGAAGGTTAGGGTTTGGTAAGGTATTGGTTTGGAAAGGTTGGTTTAGTGATGGGTTGGGGTTTAAGTGAGGTTGATGAGTTTAATGATGGAGATTGGTGAAGAATTTTATTTTTGATTTTTGGGTTAGGGTTAAATGGTGTAGAATTTAGTGTTTGAATGGATGAATGTTGGTTTTGATTGGTGGTAAATGTTTGCAATGATGAATGGAGATAGATATGGAGGTTTAAATGTTGATGTTATGGAGGTTTAGAGAGGGAAGTTGAAGGATGAGGGAAGTTTGTGTTTAAGAATGAAGGAAGAAGAAGAAAAGTGAAAAAAAATGGTGAAAGAGGGTCTGGGACCATGGCACGGCCGTGCCAGTACAGGCACGGGCCGTGCCAACTCTCTGGAAGTTGGTGAAGTATGGCTAGGTTACAGGCACGGCCGTGCAATCACTGGCACTAGCCGTGCCAAGCTTCTGGACATGCAAGGCTCAATTTTCTTCATTTTTCGCATCATATTTGGACAAATACCTACAAAATAAATTAAAACAACACAAAACAAACAAAATAAAAGCAATTAAACCCGTGGGTTGCCTCCCACGAAGCGCTCGTTTAAAGTCATTAGCTTGACAATCAAGAGGTTTCTCTACCCGATACCCAATCTTTCCCAAAGGGATAACGACGTCAACCTGACATTCTCTCCCAAATCACACATGCCTTTCTCAATGCTTTCGGATCCTATGACACAAGGTATGGGAAAACTTTCTGGATTCTTAAGTTTAGATGGCAATTTGTTTGGAAGTATTTCAATAAAAATTCTAAATTGGTCATCTAACTTGGATTTGACAAAACCTTGTGTTAATGGATTTTTAGGCTCATGAGGTGGTGAAACAAATGGCTTTTCATTCTCTCCTATAGTTTTCTCACTTTGAGGCTCATCACTTCCTATCTCTCCCTCATTGTTCTTAATTTTCACAACGGGGTTCTTTAATTGGTTACCATCCCTAAGAGTAATAGAACTTATATGGCCTTTGGGGTTGGTTTCAGTTTGACCTGGAAAGATCCCGGTGGTTTGAGAGGAAGCAGTCACGTGTTGGGCCACTTGAGAGATTTGGGTTTCAAGTATCTCATTGTGAGTTGCTATGGAGTCTACCTTGGATGTGATTTTGGCAAGAGAGTCATTCAAAAATTCAGTTTGGTTTTTAAGCTCTTGGAGTTGCTTGGATTGATCTATAACATAATTTTCCATTAAAAGTTCCAAGCTGGATTTTTGAGGGACTCTTTGGTTGTTTGCATAACTGGATGGTGTTGTTTGTTGTCCAAAAAGATTTTGAGGGGTTTGCTAAAAAAATTGGTTGTTTCTAAACCCTCGATTATATTGAGCATAGTTTACTTGCTCAGGACCTCTAACAACACTACTTAGTTGGCAATCAATGCCAATATGGCCAAATATACCACAAACTTCACAAGGAGGTGATACAGGAGCAGGTGTGACAACACTAGTATTCATTGTATCAAATTTTTGTGTTAGTGTGTCAACCTTTGCAGTTAGATGATCAAGGGAGGAAATTTTGTACATACCTGCCTCTTTTTTAGAGGGTGAAGAAGCAGTGATGACTCTCTCACTTGTCCACTTATAGTGGTTTTGTGCCATGCCCTCGATCAAATCATATGCTGTTGTGTAAGTTTTATTCATCAAAGCTCCACCTGCAGCTGCATCAACATATATTTTTGTGGTATACGAAAGACCATTATAAAAGGTGTGGATAATAAGCCAATTCTCTAAATCATGATGGGGGCAAAGCCTAAGCATTTCTTTGAAACGCTCCCATGCATCGTAAAGAGATTTACCATCTTTTTGAGTGTATTAAAAAAGCCTCGCCCTTAATTGAGCGGTTTGAGAAAGGGTAAAGAATTGGGCAAGGAAAGCTCGCCTCATTTGGTCCCATGAAGTGATAGAACCAATTGTCAATGAATGAAACCAAGCACTAGCTCTATCCCTTAAGGAGAAAGGAAAGAGGTGCAGCCTTACGGCCTCTTGGTTTGCCTTCAAAGTTCCACTGAGTCTTAGAAAAATTGAAACATGAAGATTCGGATCCTCAGTGGGTGATCCGAAAAATTGATTTTGCTGCACTAGGTAAATAAGTGCAGACTTTATTTCAAATTTACTACCCTCAACCGTTGGGTACACAATAGCATCGTACGGCTCATCTGAAGATGTGATTGCATACTCTTTGAGAGCACGTTTCTCATCCATGTCGTTATTATCGTCTTTGAGCCATGCCTGAAATCAAAATGGTTAAAGATAGAAAATAAAAAATAAGGAGAAAGGGAGGGAGAGATATATATATATATATATATTTTTATTTTTTATTTTTTTTATTTATGGAGATATATATATATAAAATATAAAATAAAAAGATAAGAAAAAGAAATAAAATATTTTATATATATATATATATATTTTATTTACTTGTATAAATATTTTATTTTTTATTTTTTTCTAGACTAACCACTATTGAAAAGTTAATCAAATTACAATAACTCCCTGGCAGCGGCGCCAAAAACTTGATGGGATAAAACCGCAAGTGCACGGTCTTACCGAAGTAGTAAAATATGAGTATCGTTCCGACAGAGAGTTATGAATTCAATTAACTTTAGATAATGATTAGACTGAAGATTTTATAAGGTAGAAAGGTTTGTATTTTAATTAAAAGCAAATAATAAAAGAAAAGATAAAAGTCTAGGAATTATTGGTTCATCCTAATGACAAGTCCTTAACAAACCAAACTATTAAACTTATAACCTTATGTTAGACTCAAGACAGTTTCTCTTTTGTTCCTCTAGCAACCAAGCCTATTTCTCTGACTTGATGACTATTAGATTTTGGTTCCTCTAACAACCAAGCCTATTTCGCTGACTTGATCATTATTAGTTCCCTTGAAGATCGAAAATATATGTCTCAAAGATTGTAAAGACTATTTCGCTGCCTTTACAATCTTTGTCTAAATTCACTTGTTCGAATATCAAAGCTCCACTTTCGTTTTATGAATTGATATTTGAGATGATGGATAAACAATTATCAAACCCTCCACTTTCGTTTCCACAGTTTGATAATGGTTGATCCATGTTAAAGCGGTGAATTTAGATAAGGAATTAGGGTTACATAAGATTAAGGTTTAAAGCTTGGTTTGATTAGGATTATGTCATTAGACTTATCCAACAATCCCAAGACAAGAGAAGTCTACTCACTGACGTTCATTGTAGACAAGGAGAAGAAGAGAGAAAACATAAAAGTAAATAGCAAGAAAGTAAAATGAACTTTTATTAGAAAGACAATTGTCACATATTGCATTCCAAGAAAAGATGAATATTTGTGATGGATGGCTACTCTATTTATAGCATTTGTTCGACTTAAAATCTAAGCTATTACATTCGGGCTAAAAATAGAGTAGCTTAAAATCTAAGCAAAAGCAGCAAAAGTGACTCTGGAGGGTGGCACGGCCGTGCCAAGGCTAGCACGGGCCGTGCCAAGCTTCTGACTTGGGGGAGACATATTTTTGTCTCTCAATCTTCATATTTTTGCATTCAATCGGCTCCAAGTCCCTTTCTTTTGCTCCAAGACTCAATCCATCCAATATTCATTCCTGAAATATAACAATATGGAATTAAAGTAAAATAATTCAAAAAGGAAATAATATAAATATAAAATAAACCTAAATCTAATTAAAACGAAACTAAATAACATATTAAAATAGATAATAAATGACTCATCAATTGCTATTATAGACACTGGAGCTACTCATTGTTTCATTGCTTTAGAGTGTGCATATAAATTGGGTTTGATTATATCTGATATGAAAGGAGAAATGGTCGTTGAAACTCCAGCTAAGGGTTCAGTGACTACTTCTCTTGTTTGTTTGAGGTGTCCTATATCTATGTTCGGTAGGGATTTTGAGGTAGACTTAGTTTGTTTACCGCTGACGGGAATGGATGTTATTTTTGGGATTAATTGGTTAGAGTATAACCGAGTTCATATCAACTGCTTTAACAAGACCGTGCATTTTTCTTCTGCTGAAGAAGAGGGTGGAGTTGAATTTTTTACTACGAAAGAGATGAAGCAGCTAGAACGTGATGGAATTCTGATGTATTCCTTAATGGCATGTTTGTCGTTAGAAAACCAAGCTGTGATTGACAGGTTACCAGTGGTGAATGAGTTTCCTGAAGTTTTTTCGGATGAGATTCCAGACGTACCACCAGAAAGAGAGATTGAATTTTCAATTGACCTTGTACCAGGAACGAAGCCGGTGTCGATGGCACCTTATCGTATGTCAGCATCCGAACTTGCTGAGTTGAAGAAACAGTTGGGGGACTTGCTCGACAAGAAGTTTGTAAGACCAAGTGTTTCACCGTGGGGAGCGCCTGTGTTGTTGGTAAAGAAGAAGGATGGTAGTATGAGGCTATGCATTGACTATCGTCAGTTGAATAAAGTTACGATAAAGAACAGATATCCGCTTCCGAGAATTGATGACTTGATGGACCAGTTGGTTGGTGCAAAGATTTTTAGTAAAATTGACTTGAGGTCAGGTTACCATTAGATTAAGGTGAAAGATGAGGACATGCAGAAGACTGCCTTTAGGACACGATATGGTCACTACGAATATAAGGTGATGCTTTTCGGTGTTACTAATGCGCCTGGTGTGTTCATGGAGTATATGAACAGAATTTTTCATGCCTACCTGGATAAATTTGTGGTGGTATTCATTGATGACATTTTGATCTATTCTAGAAATGAGGAAGAGCATGCAGAACATCTGAGGACTGTATTGCAAGTATTCATAGAGAAGAAGTTGTATGCCAAATTGTCGAAGTGTGAGTTCTGGTTAAGTGAAGTGAGTTTTCTTGGCCATATTATTTCTGGTAGTGGTATTGCAGTGGACCCTTCAAAAGTTGATGCAGTATCACAATGGGAGACTCCGAAGTCGGTGACAGAGATCAGAAGTTTCTTGGGTTTGGCTGGTTATTACCGCAGGTTAATTGAGGGATTTTCAAAGTTAGCTTTGCCGTTGACTCAGTTAACCTGTAAGGGTAAGTCTTTTTTGTGGGATGCTCAATGTGAGAGTAGGTTCAATGAGTTGAAGAGAAGGTTGACAACTGCTCCTATTTTAATTTTTCCTAAGCCAGAAGAACCGTTTGTTGTGTACTGTGACGCGTCTAAGCTGGGTTTAGGAGGTGTTTTGATGCAGGATGGTAAGGTGGTAGCGTATGCTTCTAGGCAGCTGAGGGTACATGAAAAGAATTATCCTACTCACGATTTGAAGTTGGCTGCGGTGGTTTTTGTTTTGAAGATTTGGAGGCACTACTTGTATGGTTCTAGATTCGAAGTGTTCAGTGATCACAAGAGCTTGAAATATTTATTTGATCAGAAGCAGTTAAACATGAGGCAGAGGAGATGGTTAGAGCTGTTGAAGGATTATGATTTTGGGTTGAACTATCATCCGGGTAAAGCCAATGTAGTTACAGATGCTTTGAGCAGGAAGACGTTACACATGTCGGCTATGATGGTAAAGGAATTTGAGTTGCTTGAACAGTTTAGAGACTTGAGTCTGGTTTGCGAATTGTCACCCCAGAGTGTGCAGTTGGGTATGCTGAAAATCAATAGTGAATTCTTGAATAGTATCAGAGAAGCGCAACAGGTTGATGTCAAGTTTGTGGATTTAATGGTTAATGGTAATCAAGCTGAAGATAGTGATTTCAAAGTTGATGAACAAGGTGTGTTGAGGTTCAGAGGCAGAATTTGCATTCCTGACAATGATGAGATGAAAAAGTTAATTTTAGAGGAAAGTCACAAGAGTAGCTTGAGTATTCATTCGGGAGCTACGAAGATGTATCATGATTTGAAAAAGTTGTTTTGGTGGTCCGGTTTGAAGGGGGATGTTGCTTAATTTGTGTATGCATGTTTGACTTGCCAGAAGTCTAAGGTCGAACATCAGAAGCCTGCAGGGTTGTTGACACCTTTAGATGTGCCAGAATGGAAGTGGGACAACATTTCTATGGATTTTGTGACGAGTTTACCCAATACTCCGAGAGGGCATGATGCTATTTGGGTTGTGGTGGATAGGTTGACGAAGTCAGCGCACTTTATTCCGATCAATATAAGTTTTCCGGTAGCTCAGTTGGCGGAGATTTATATCCGGGACATTGTGAGAGTGCATGGTGTTCCGTCGAGTATTGTGTCGGATAGAGATCCGCAGTTCACTTCTAGATTCTAGAAGAGTTTGCAAGATGCTCTGGGTTCGAAATTGAGGCTGAGTTCGGCTTATCATCCTCAGACAGATGATCAGTCGAAGAGGACGATACAATCTCTAGAGGATTTACTGAGAATGTGTGTACTTGAGCAAGGTGGAGCTTGGGATAGTCACCTACCGTTGGAAGAGTTTACTTACAACAATAGTTACCATTCGAGTATTGGTATGGCACCGTTTGAAGCATTGTATGGTCGAAGATGCAGAACTCCTTTGTGTTGGTTCGAGTCGGGAGAAAGTGTGATGTTGGGGCCATACATAGTTCAACAGACTACAGAAAAGATTAAGTTGATAAAAGAACAGATGAAAGCGTCGCAGAGTCAACAGAAGAGCTATCATGACAAGCGTATGAAGGACCTTGAGTTTCAAGAGGGAGACCATGTGTTCTTGAGAGTCACTCCTATGACAGGTGTAGGTCGTGCATTAAAATCTAAGAAGTTGACTCCGAAGTTTATTGGCCCATATCAGATATCTGAGAGAGTTGGGACAGTGGCGTATAGAGTGGGTTTGCCACCTCATCTTTCGAATTTGCATGACGTGTTTCATGTGTCACAATTGTGGAAGTATGTACCGGATCCTTCGCATGTTATTCCTAGAGATGATGTGCAAGTTAGAGACAACCTTACGGTGGAGACCTTACCTTTGAGAATTGATGATCGAAAGGTGAAGTCCTTGTGGGGTAAAGAGATACCGCTTGTGAGGGTTGTTTGGGGTGGAGCGACTGGAGAAAGTTTAACTTGGGAGCTGGAGAGTAAGATGCGAGAGTCGAACCCGGAGTTGTTTGTTTGAGGTAAGATTTCGAGGACGAAATTCTCTAAGTTGGGGAGAGTTGTAATGCCTTAGTTGTTATTATATTTTATTTTAATTTATTTGGAGTCTCATATGCGATTATATATGATTTTTGGTGATTTTGTGGTGTGTGCATTTTATTTTATAGTCTATTATTATAATAATGAAAATAAGTGGAAATTATTATTATTTTAGAAATTAGGGAGTTAATTAGGATTTAATAAAAATTAAGGGAGTTTAATGAAATAGGGAAGTTATAGTTTGGGAGTTAGAAAAAGAAAGAAAAACAGTCAGAACGTTTTTACGTAAGAAAACTAGCTTTTGGGAGAAAAGGGAGAAGAAGAGCAAGGACAAGAGAGGAGGGCTTAGGAACCGATTGTGTTGTGTAATCATTCTGCAAAACTAAGGTAAGGGTGAGACTATCTCTCAATAATCATAATCTATAATTTTTGAAAATTGACCTAATTGCTTAGCTTTAGGAAAATAAATTGAGGGTTAAGGTTTAATGATGATTCTAACGGGAAATGGTAATGGTCATGTTAATTCTGTTTGTAATGTGATGTCCAGAATGAAAACTTAACCTATGTTGTTGCTGTGATCATGAATTGATTGAAATTTGGATTGATTGGATAAATTGATGAATATTTGTATGATGGTGTGATGATCTGTAATTGTTGTTGTTAATGCCTGTTTTTGCGTTCCTTTAGAGGCCTAATTGTGTATAGAACCTGTAAACATCTGTTGGAAAACGTTTTGGGTGATCACGGGATTAAAGTTGGGTTTTTGGAGGGAGGAGAGGTCTGAACCCGTAAGTTTTTGCCTGCCCAGATGAATGGTCGCTTAAGCGAGCTACCCGTCGCTTAAGCAAGCATTCAAGCTGGTTGCCCAAATTTTGAAAAAGCCTGTTCGATGGTAAATTTTTTTCACTGTATGATGGTGAGCGAAACCTTTTAGTTACGACATTGTGTTCGCTCAAGAGACCCGCAAGCGAACTGTGAGCGAGCGAAACCCAAACTTTCTGTAAGCCGGTCGCTTAAGCGAGCCAGCCTTCGCTTAAGCGAAGTGAGCCTTGGTCAGCCACTTTCTGAATTTTGTTTCGTGCACTAGGCGAGCCTTTTGAGCATTCTAAAAGGTTTATTAAATAATTTTATTTTTCTATTTAAGAAAATTTGAAAATGAAGTGTGACATGCCCGTTTGGGATTATTACTCTGATTCGTGTTTATTTTATTAAATAATTGATATTGGGAACGGGGTGTTACACTGAGTCCATGCATACTCATTAAAGTTGAGGGCTTTTGTGCTCTATATGTTGGGGGCTTGATGTCCTGTGAGCCCTTTTGTGCTCTATAAGTTGGGGGCTTGATGCACTGTGAGCCCTTTGGTGCTCTATGCGTTGGGGGCTTGATGCCCTGATTTGTACCACATGCATTATTAAGTCGTTGATGTTGCATTGTCGAGTCGATGTCGTTGTTGTCGCATTGTCGTTGATGTTAAGTTGTCATTTATCAATGAGTTGTTAATGAAAAACTAAGTGAAATATTAATGTCACTAATTGCTGTTGTTTATGTTGTTAAATTTTGTTGATGAATTATATGGTTATTATTGTTAAATGTGAAATCTTACCCCTTCTGTTTGAATGTTGCCTCTACGTGGGTAACGTGCAGATAACCATGAATAACTGTTGAAGTGAGTTGACTCTCTCACGCGTTGTCTTAGAGTCGCTCTGATACGTAACGGGATGAGGATCTTGATTGTTTTCCATGTGTTACGTATTTAGGGCTATCAAGTTGTGTAAGAATACATTCTGTAAATGTCTCTTAAATACATATAAGTGTTTTGTTTGCTCCTTCAATCCACTCAGTAAAGAGGTCACATAAGAAACTTATCAATTATAAAAATTTAATCTTACCTTACCAGTTTTACAACCTTTAATGACAGAATAGAATAATCACAAAAAAAAAAAAAGAGTAATATTTTGGATTTCATGTGAGCCTTAATCTATAGTAGAGATATAGCTATTGTATATGTTATACTTTAAGAGCAATGCTATTTAAGGCGAGCAAATGCATCGATAAAAGCATCCCGATAAAAACATTGACCAATCAAATTCTAGTGTTAGCGTAATACATGGGTGTAGTGGGTTGAAAACATGCCTGTCAACAATAATCATCCAATGAAAACATTCCACCCGTGTCTTGAAGAATTCGCTAGCCATTTGTTCGCTATCAATAGCAATTTCCATATTTTAAACTCATTAATAATTCCACTAAAGATCATGGAAATTTTATGATTCGCAATGATGTATGTACACCCCAAAAAAAATTCCTATGAGTTCTTAAAATTTAGTGAAGGTTCTGTAGGACTTAAGTGTCAGTGTGTAGGATTTCTTGAGAGATTTTGGATTTGTGATTAGTGTCTTATTTAATATTAAATTCATATTAAGCATTATTATTGTAAGACTTCATTGTTTCATTATAGAGTTCTAACAATATTTTTCACAAGAGCAATGCAATGGCTTCTATAAAACGCTTTATGGACATAAGTGTCGTACAATGTTGTGTTGTGTTTACAGTGATATTATGATCATAAGACCATAAATAATGCAAGCATACTGCGGAAAGACTGAAACATTTAGATAGAAAATGAAGGTTTCTAAGATCCATCAAAGATCCCCTCAAAAAAAATAAAAAAATCCATCAAAGATAAACTTTGTGCTCGCTTGGGAAGAATCTCAAATTGTTATGTTATGTATGTGCAAAGTCTTGTGGGATTAGCAGGATTTTCTTAGATTGTGGCACCAATGACATAATTTAGAGTAAATGATCATTGATCAACCATTATCTTAGGTTGAGAAGTGTGAAGAGAGTTTTAAGTTGTTGAATGGGAGGTTCAAAATCTCACTTGTATTAGTTTAACCGCAACCTGATAACCATATGGAATTTACCACAATGCATGTCATCAAAGATTAGAATGTAGGGTTAATAGTGCTTTTCACCCCTGTAATATATGTCATTTTTGGTTTTCGCCCTTATAAAATTTTCGGTTTGATTTGCACCCTCATAAAATTTTTATTTTCCGGAAAACACCCCTAATAGGCCATTTTCAGAATTTTTTTTTAAGATATTTTGGTTTTTGAATGGCCTATTAAGGGTGTTTTTCGGAAAATAAAAATTTTACGAGGGTGCAAATCAAACCGAAAATTTTATAGGGGCGAAAACCGGAAATGACATATGTTACAGGGGTGAAAAACACTATTAACCCTAGAATGTATTATGTTGATGTAGGAGGGTTTCCTTAGTATTTTATTATTTCAGTCTAATTTTATTATTTGTATGTTTTGTTTTTAGTTTGTTATGTTTGGCCCATAAGGGTTTGTTATTTCCCTATTTAAGCTTAACAATTGTAGCCTAAGGAGAACGTTTATTCATTCAATAATATTTTAGAGGATTTTCTCAATTTCTGGTGGATTCTAGAACCCTATTTTTACAAGTTCGTCGCTTAGGAACTTGTCTCTTTCAATCTAGTTTTAGCGCTTACCGACCGCGTCAGTTGATATCAGAGCAGGTTTCTTGTGTTCTTTTACTAACTTGATCAGCCATGGGAGATCAACCGGTTACAAGGGCAGAATTTAACAGTTTAATTGCGGCCGTCAAAAATATGTCAGACTAGATGACGACATTGACAGCTATGATTGACAAGATCAACAAACAACAGAAAAAAAGAGAATGGGATATGTGGACCAATTATGATTCCACGTGGCGGAAACAATTGAGTTATTGAGAATTCGAGTTTTTTAGAGGTGGAGGAGATTACTATCAAACGAGACACCGTTGGGAATGACACAACAATGGTGGAGACACTAATGGGGTGAGTCATTGGACAAGTCCAAGACCAATGCCTTTCTTTCAAATCAAGATACCTTTGACCAAGTCAGGTTGAAGACTTAAAAACAAGCTCTTTTGGATTGCAAATCCACAATAAAAAGGGTGTTTTAAATACCTATTTTATTTTCTATTTTTGTGGATATTACACTTAAGTTGTTTTTAGAGCTTACAAAGAAGGTGTGGCAAGGTTGTGTAGCTCCTATGAGAAATTCTGCGCTAATTTGCAATAGTTTGCTCAATGCAAAGATGTCGTTATTGTTGTTATTATCAATATAGTGGACACCATTTGGTTTTGTAGAAATAACATGTATTTCGATCATAAAAGGGTTTCCAATTTCTCTGCTATTAACAAATTATTGCTAGGGCGTCCACCACATTCTCTATTCCAGGTTTTCAAATTTTAAAGGCTTTCTTGGTGAACACACATCCTCCTAATGCTCCTAGTTCGATTTCTCTTATTTATTAGAGTTAACCCGGACGCCAAACTGTTGCCCTAATTTTAACTTAAACACATACTTACTTTTAATGTATTACCCCTGTTTAATTAAATTTATTTAATTTAGTTAATTTAATCAAAATCTTATTTTCAAACGGAGAGATCTCTTATCTCTTATTTATTAAAGATAACCCGGACGCTGACTGTTGCCTTAATTTTAACCTAAATTATATCCTTACTTTTACTGTATTACCCCTGTTTAATTAAACCTATTTAATTTAGTTAATTTAATCAAAATCTTATTTTCAAACGGAGAGATCTCTTATCTCTTATTTATTAAAGTTAACCCAGACGCTAACTGTTGCCCTAATTTTAAACTAAATTTTATGCTTACTTTTACTGTATTACCCCTGTTAATTAAACCTATTTAATTTAGTTAATTTAATCAAAATCTTATTTTCAAACGGAGAGATCTCTTATCTCTTATTTATTAAAGTTAACCCGGACACTAACTGTTGTCCTAATTTTAACCTAAATTTTATGCTTACTTTTACTGTATTACCTCTGTTTAATTAAACCTATTTAATTTAGTTAATTTAATCAAAATCTTATTTTCAAACGGAGAGATCTCTTATTTATTAAAGTTAACCCGGACGCTAACTGTTGTCTTAATTTTAACCTAAATTTTATGCTTACTTTTACTGTATTACCCCTATTTAATTAAACCTATTTAATTTAGTTAATTTAATCAAAATCTTATTTTCAAACGGAGAGATCCCTTATCTCTTATCTCTTATTTATTAAAGTTAACCCAGACGCTAACTATTGCCCTAATTTTAACCTAAATTCTATGCTTACTTTTACTGTATTACCCCTGTTTAATTAAACCTTTTTAATTTAGTTAATTCAATCAAAATCTTATTTTCAAACAGAGAGATCTCTTAGCTCTTATTTATTAAAGTTAACCCAGACGCTAACTGTTTCATCCTATAATCGTTGCTCCTATTTTCAACTCATCGTTGCTACTTTGTTTTTATTGAACCGAGTCCATCCTATAACAGTTTCCTCCTATTTTGTTTCCTTGCTCCTACTTTGTTTGCAAGATAAACAATAACAAATATATACTACTAAATCTTGAGGTGTGGCGGTACTTGAAGTGTTTAGAAATTGAATCTTTAGAATATAATTGTTCTTGAATGTTTAATTTAGGGTATCTCTATCACCCCTGATTTCCCAAACGTTGCTGGCTTCTACATGGAAATAGGAATAAAACTTAATAGACTGATCAATTCAATATGCTATATTTATTATTATAAAAAAATATGAGTGGAATGTAAGAAAAAAGAGAAAATGAGTGGACCTTTAATTAAAAAAAATAAAATTTAGTATAAGTGAACCAAGTGGATATGAAAGCATGGATGGCGAACGATTAATATGCACATGAGTCCTATAGGGGTCCTATATATTTCATGGATGGCGGCTGCCCCTATTCATTAGTATCTAGCTCCGTCCCTGTACTTAACCTATAATATTACGTTACGGTATCAAGGACGATGTCATGGAAAATTATGTTATGGTATAGTACCAACGTCTATCCTTTTTAATATTATGAAATACTATATGACAATCATGTCATTCATTTAAACTATTTTGTTACCTATTACCGTCAAATATTACATTCCATATGACCCGTGCATTAGCACGGGTCGATGGTCTAGTCCTTATTTATTAATTTTATTAGGTCCGCAACAACTTAGCCTAATAATTGCACTCTAAAATGCGGCATTAGGTTACCAATAATTTAACCTAACAAATTTCATCTAAAATGCAGCGCACCAATTTAACCTAACAAATTCCCTCTAAAATACAACAATCCCTAATATTTCTCCTCACTTATGAGCTTTTCATTCCTATCATGTTGTGTCATCGTTTGTATATATCTATTGTTTTTGTACTTTTTTTTAACAACTTGTTGTACACTTATTTAATACGTTTACAAACATAATACCCTAATTTCCATGCAAACTCGGCTATATATAGCAAACCTTTAAACCGTGTTTCTCTAAAAAAAAAAAAAAAACCTAAACCGTGGTAAATTACACAGACAGCAGAAGAATCATATATTTTGATTTTTGCAAATGGAAGGACGTGACCTTACAACCTTCATCTTTTATAATATTTTCAAATTTTATACATTTTATGAAGTGTTTTATTTTGTCTACTATGGTTTATCACCTGTTCTTTTTTTCACTGTTATCAATTATATATTGCATTTTATTATTCATATGTCAATCCCTTAATAATAAACTCGTGCGACGCACAGGTCAACAATCTAGTTAGGTTAAAATGCAATTAGTTTTAATTTATTTGGTTTCAAGGGTTCTACAGGTATTTTTTTTTTTTTTTTTTTTTGACAAGGGTTCTACAGGTATTGTTGTTTACTCTATACTCCTTTTCTATCCTAGGGGTTTAACTCTTCGAGTTTTCCTTCAAAATTTTTAATGAGGCCGATGCTGAAAAATTTTGGCTATTATTTTTTGGGTTTTGGTCTACTACCTGAAAGTTGTATTTATATTTTATTATTTATTATTAATTAAATTTTCTCTCTAAAAAATCAGAAAGTTTCTTTCTCTATTCTCTTTCTCAAACCTTAGCCATCACAACTTTTACTCTTTTTGATCTAACAAAGAGGTGTGATTTATGATTAATTTTGACTCAAAATCACCCCCTCCGAAATGTTTTTCTAGGTCTTTTAGTTAAATTAGTGATTTTTTTGCATATTTTGCACTTTCTTTGGTTTGTGATTTGGTTGTCTAACAAGACTTTGTTTATTTTGATTTTCTGTCTAAGTGCGGTGTGTTTTTTATTTACCTTCTTAGTAATTATCTGGTTCAGGTTGGAAGAATCGCTTTGATCAATCAACGACTTTTGCATTGTAAATGTTGCATATTCGGAAACATTAGTTTTTCAGTGGCTTCAATATAGTCATAGCATATGTATTATGCCGTTTTTTGCTGTTAACGTGGACGTATTCGTAGATCCATCATTTTTGTTTTTAGCGATTTTAAATTTTTATTGTATCGATATACTCTATCAATTTAAATGAATTAATATCATTTATTTTTGTTAAAAAAAGTATTAATTCAATTCTTAGAGACGATAGGTTACAACCGTGGGATGTCAACGAAAAATGGATGCCTTGCTTGTCATTGATGCTTTTGAATGAGACTCCAAAACAATTCTTAGTCCTAAGAATGCTTAAAAAACAAAATGATGAATTATTCTTGTTACTCATGATGTGTGCTATGACAACTATCCCTAATATATACGATATTTGTTTTTTTTTTAGGGACTAAAATATAAGATATGTCAATGACCTTTAGACCACTTGCTATTTCTTTAAATTTAATAGATGATCTTTTTACCAATATATAAGTAGCATAGTCGCATACATATGTCACATCAACAAAATGGATAGTATTTTCAACTTTAACTAAATAAATAAACAACTATGTAATGACTTTCTGTGTTTTCTCAGATGCAAAGAAATTGAAAATTGCAACCTTTGTAGACCAGAATGCTCTATTTTGTAAATGCTCTATATATAATTTCTTGTATTAATTATATTCCCTAATCAACACAAAATGGCAATTCTTCCTACCATCCTTGTTATTACTAAGTTGCTATTATTCTTCTCCAAATTTTCATTTGCAACCGATACAATTACACAATCACTTCCTGATGGAAGCACCTTGGTTTCTAAGGGTGGAGTATTTGAGTTAGGTTTCTTCAATCCAGGTAGTTCCACGAACCGCTATGTTGGAATTTGGTACAAAAATATCCCGGTTAGAAGAGTTGTTTGGGTTGCCAATCGTGACAATCCAATCAAAGACACTTCTAGCAAGTTGATCATAAGTCAAGATAGAAATCTTGTACTTCTCGATAAAAATCAATCCCTACTATGGTCAACAAACGCGACAATAGAAAAGGTTTCAAGTCCTATTGCGCAACTCTTGGACGATGGAAATTTAGTACTGAAAAATGGTGGTGAAGAACATTTTTTGTGGCAAAGTTTTGATTATCCTTGTGATACAATATTATCAGGAATGAAGGCTGGATGGGACAAAAGAAAGGATCTTAATAGGAGTCTCGTTGCGTGGAAAAATTGGGATGATCCATCTTCGAGTGACTTTACTTCAGCTATGGTACTGACTCCTAATCCTGAAAGCTTTATTTGGAAAGGCTTAACAAAACTCTACAGAACAGGACCATGGACTGGTCCTCGATCTAGCGGAGTAATTGGATTAACCGAAAACCCACTATATGATTATGAGTTTGTCAACAATCAAGATGAGGTATATTATTTGTTTACACTCAAGAATAGTTCTGTGGTTTCTTTTGTTGTTTTGAACCGAACACTTTCTGTTCGTCTACGCCTCATTTG
This sequence comes from Medicago truncatula, assembly GCF_003473485.1. Lineage (NCBI taxonomy): Eukaryota > Viridiplantae > Streptophyta > Magnoliopsida > Fabales > Fabaceae > Medicago > Medicago truncatula. Next base: position 15,045,878 of record NC_053044.1, on the reverse strand, counting down.
GATTTCAGAATCCAAAACATGGAATGTTTACCAAACTTTACCACAAGATAGTTGTGATGTGTATAATGTTTGTAGGGAAAATGGGCTATGCATGATTAATGCATCGCCCATGTGTCGGTGTTTAGATGGGTTTATACCGAAATCGCCACAACAGTGGAGTGCAATGGACTGGACACAAGGATGTGTGCGTAATAGTAATTGGAGTTGTGGGATCAAAGACAGAGACGGGTTTAAGAAAATTACTGGAATGAAATTACCAGATACTATGCATTCTTGGATTGATGAGAAAATGACACTTGATGATTGCAAGACTAAATGTTTGAAAAATTGTTCTTGCACTGCTTACTCAAGTTTAGACACAAGTGGAGCAGGTAGCGGTTGTTCTATCTGGTTTGGTGATCTTGTCGATCTGAGGGTTTCACAAAGTGGACAAGATCTATATGTCCGAACGGACGTATCAGACATCGGTAAAGGCTTCTATTGTCTTTCTCTTTATTGTTCTTAATGTGAATATATCAGTCATTTCGATGATCATGGATTTTGTTTGGAAATCATATAACTGCAGGTGATAAAAATGCGAATACTAAAACCATTGTATTGGCGGTATCAATCACATCTTCACTAGTCCTTTTGATATTATTGGCAGTAACCTACATTTATATAACAAAGACAAAGTATAAAGGTAAGTTTCTTAAGCATAGTGCCTTTTAGATTTCTCAAGATTCTGAAATTAATTAATGGGATTCATCAATATCTTAGAGCATTTCATGCAATTTAATTAGAATAGAAATTTCTTATTAAAACAGACATTTTGTATGATGCTTCATGTGATAAATTTCCAATCCAAGTTTCAACTTTTTACATGACATTGACTAAAAGAGGGAATAGAGAAAACTACAAGTTCAGAAGAGAAATATGAGGACTCACATGAAGATTTTGAGCTTCCTATCTTCGATCAAGATACAATACTCAACGCAACAAAAAACTTCTCTTTTGATAACAAGCTCGGTGAAGGTGGTTTTGGACCGGTATACAAGGTAAACTTACAACATTTCAAGTCAAGCGGACAAAATATAAATAAAAATATATTATTTATCAAACAATTTCAACTATAATTATATATAGGGTACATTGCTTGATGGACAAGAAATTGCTGTCAAAAGGCTTTCAAGGAGTTCTGGACAAGGACTTAAAGAGTTTAAGAATGAAGTTATATTATGTACTAAACTTCAACACCGAAATCTTGTTAAGGTTGTTGGTTGTTGTATTGAAGGAGATGAGAAAATGTTGATTTATGAATACATGTCCAACAAAAGTCTCGATACATTTCTTTTTGGTGAGTAATTTTTTGCAAAGTGTAATATTTGGTATGATATAAGTTTAAAATTTATGTAAAGAAATTACTAATAAACATATTGAACACACTTTACAGATCCATTTCAAAGTAAATTGTTGGATTGGTCTGCACGCTTTAACATTCTATTTGGAATTGCTCGGGGGCTTCTTTATCTTCATCAAGATTCAAGATTACGAATCATACACAGAGATCTGAAAGTGAGTAATATTTTATTGGACGATGATATGAATCCCAAAATTTCAGATTTTGGCATGGCTAGAATGTGTGGAGGTGATCAAATTGAGGGGAGAACAAACAGAATCGTTGGCACATAGTAAGTATCTTATAAGATAACAAACTTTTTCTATGATCAAATGTAACATTTCAATAATTATTTGTTGATTCCTTTCAGCGGCTATATGGCACCTGAATATGCCACTGATGGATTATTTTCTATCAAATCAGATGTATTTAGCTTTGGCGTATTATTATTAGAAATTATCAGTGGAAAGAAAAATAGAGCACTTAGCTACCATGAAGAAGATCATAATCTTATTGGATATGTAAGTTTTTCTAAACACAATATTTCTCTTATATTATAGTGGTGTATGAAAAATCTATTGAACTTTTGTAGGCATGGAGATTGTGGAAAGAGGGCATTCCACTCAAATTGATCGATGACTATTTAAGGCATTCATGTATTGAATCTGAAGCATTACGTTGCATTCAAATTGGTCTACTATGCCTACAAAATCATGCTGATGATAGACCAAACATGACATCAGTGGTTGTGATGTTGAGTAGCGAAAATGGTTTACCTAAACCAAAGGAACCAGGTTTATTAATTAAAAAGCTCTCAACTGAAGGAGAAGCTTCTTCTGGAAGACAAACATCTTCTTCAACAAATGAAGTAACTATCTCATTATTAGATGCTAGATAGATAAATTTGTTCATTTATAACATTATACTTGAAGTTATATGTAGTTTTTACTTTAATTCATTAAATGTTACTTGTCATATTACTTATCATAGTTATACATTGTTGATCGAATTAGGAAAATGTACTAAATCGTTTATCAAGTAATAAAGTGATAAGTAGAGTATTGTATTTACAAGAATTGTCGTTTGGTCTAAACAATTCGTGTAACGCCCTATTTCTATTAAATCGATAAAACACGCGAATAATACATATATTCAAGAAATAGACGCTACGTGAGCATACAAAATCCAAATAACATGCATGTATAAAAATCTCAATTGTCACAGCGGATATAAACCATATACTTCAAAGTATACATGCCATGATATCAAAAATACATCAACATAAAGTTCTCAAAGTCCTGACAAATGGGTAAATCTCCAACATGAATAAATCCAAAACAGATAATCTAGATAATCATAAATAGACACCTAGATCAGAGCCTATCCTAGACTCTACGAAACCGATACCGTAGATAGCTCCTGATATCCGACCAAGCAACCACCGAGCAACTCACCAAAGCAACTAATCCTGCACAACGTCTACCCATCCATACAGACAGGTAGGCGGTCCATCACTGATCCACTGGTGGTAAGCTTTACATCAATCATAATCAATGAAATAAACAAACATAGGCATTCAAGGATTCATGCATAGTATATATACATAACCATCCCTCCTAAAATACTAGCATCACATGATTATTATCCCCCATCACATACATTTCAAGCTATCAAATTACTAACATAACATAGCAACATATTCAATCACTAATCAAGTCATCGATATAAGCTCATCATTCATCAACAACAATCAAGAAAGGATTACTCACATTATTCTTCATTTAGCGTACTTAACTCAACAATATATTTCAAAGTTATAAGCAAGCAATTATCATTATCAAAGGAATCACCAAAACATATATGTATATACACATATACAATTCTCACCTCATCACTATTACCAAAACATTTATCTTTAAATAGATTCATCAAGTGTATAAGCACAAGTAAGCAAGATGTGCAATTAGAGCATAGATCATTTATTTACAACCATCGACAAAATTCACCAATGTACATATACAAAATCCACATAAATCACATCATTCAACAATTTCACCAATGCACAAATTCATCAAGTCACATATTCAATTATGGCACGATTCATCGATCAAATCAAATCCAAATGTCACAAGTATGTATTCATCAAACACACTTATCATTGAACAATCATCATTCACATTTCACCAATAAGACTCATGTCAACATGATATGCATGTGGTACCTATATCTAGACCACCAAAGGTCTCTGCAGGGCTGAAGCCCACAATCTAGATCACTAATGGATCTCTGCAAGGCCGAAACCCACAAACTAGATCACTAAATGATCTCTGCAAGGCCGAAGCCCAATGATGCAACAAAAACATCTTATAAAATCTCAACACGACTATGATGCATGGACAGGTAGCAAAGACTCGATAATGCAACATCACCTCACAATTTTCACAACAATATAGAGGACAACTTCCAAATATATTGATAATCTCCACAACAATTTCATTATCAAGTATTTACGTCCACACAACGACCAAGTCATAATTCAAATAAGATTCATTATCACCACATCATCATCAATCATTTAGCATATATGCAATCATCAACAAAATCACCATCACTTAAGATATATGCATTCACCGACAATATCACAATCAATTAGCATATATGTATTCACCAACAATATCACAATCAATCAACATATATGCATTAATCAACGTCAACTATATCATATAGTTCAACAACTCCATACAATTTCTCACAATTCAAGTAAAGGAGAAAATACAACACATTATGATAAACATCATATTCAACACATGTAAAGCATTCACATATCTGTTGGAACAAAATGTGTTTTACAATAAACCTTAATGAGTTTTGATGATAACAAGGTATTTAAAATTGTCAATTGGTTATTGCTAATATTTGTTCAAGTGTACAGGACCATAGACAAAGTTGACCAATTCAATAGGTCTTGGAAGAACAAAAGAGAGCAAAGGAACCATCAAGAAGAGGAACCTAAAGCATCTGAAGAAAACTGCGTCTGAAGCTATGAAGTGTTTCTGAAGTGTCAAGTGCCTCTGAAGTAATGAAGTCATCAGAAGCAAAGTTCATCAGAAGCTATATCATCACCAGAAACTACAGTTGATCAGAACATTCAATCTGGAAATTCAAAAGAGCTGTCTCTTGAATTTAACCTCGTCTAAGAGAGCGAAGGATCAAAAGGGAGGTGTCAACGTTCATTTGAAAAGCACTGTGTGCTTGTCCTTCATTGAAGAGTTGACAAAGTACAAGTGTACAACCACTACCTCCACAACTCTGAGCGTGTCTACACTACAAGACAAGATAGCAGCTCTGCCTGTAGAATTGTTCCTTCAAGATAGGAATGATTTTGAAGTTGATCCTTCATAGGACTACATCCAAATCAAGCAAAAGATTACTGGTGGATGATCAAAGGTACTCAACGACTCTTTAAACGTGCTTAAGATCTCAACGTCTCTCTACACACCTATATATAAGAAAGTGAAGACTTGAAGATCAGTAGAGACATTACTACAAGTTAAAAGCGCCCAAACTCTGCAAAATTTGTTTCTCAAAAGCACTTTGAATTTCTGCATTGATTTGATATATCTTAGAAATTCTTAAGTTTAGAGTCTTTTATTGCATTGTATTGTGAACACCACTGATTGTATATCAAGTGTTCAAAGTCAAACAATTTTCTGTGTAATTATGTTTGAATAGAAGTCTCTTGCTTTAGTTCTTGAGCATAGGAAGTCTCTTGCCTGTGTGCTTGAGCATTTGGGAAGTCTCATACTAGGTAGTATTGAGCAGTTGTAATATGTGTGATTATTTCTTAGTCAAAATCTCCTTGGAAGTGCAAGGGGTACTGAACTACTTCTGGTTTGTGGAAGGAACCAAGATAATTGCTTGTGTCTCTCTTTCTTTTCTCTACTCTGTTTTTATTCTGCTGCGTATCCGATTCTGAACATCACATCAGAAGCACTCTCAAACAGCTTCTGAAGTGATATCAGAAGAAGAATTTTCCGAGAAAAAGAAAACACAATTCAACCCCCCCTTCTTGTGTTTTTCTCACCTTCAATATCTTCATATAATCATATCAAACTATCTACAATAGATTTGCCAAGTATTTCGTCTTAAAGATTATTTTCGACAAAGTTCGTCTCTCATTCTACAACTCTAAAATAATTGAGACAAATGAACAAAAACCAAGTATATAAACTCTAGAGCCTCGACTATGTATACTCTTAGATCACATATGAGTGTAGTTGAATATACATGTGCGTTTCACCGGCCGACCACGACAAAATCACCAAAATCACAAAGTTACGACAAGTTCGTATCACTTTACCATTTCCCAAGTTATCCGACAAAACAGAGTAAACACATTTGGAAACCTCAACTAAGTATATAAACAAATAACATATGAGTTCAGTAGTGTATACATCAATGTCTCATAGGCCAACTCACTTAAATTTCAAAGTTTTGCAAAGTTCGTATTGTTTCTCTCATATTGCAAAACCAATTCATTTTCAAAACAAAACTACGTTAGAATCAAGCTATGATACTCTTAGAAGCTTAATTATAAATTGATTGAACGGGGTTAGGTGTTTGGAATCCATTGGCATGCTTAAAAGTACACAAAAACACGAAAAAACGAGGTTTCGGGATTCTGCAGAACTGACACGGTCGCGTCATCAGGACACACGGTCGTGGTATCCCTTACAGGAGAATATGACACGTTCGTGTCATCTAGACACACGGTCATGTCAGCTCACCAGTACAGCAAAATGCATTTTTACGTTTTTGCGCATAAAATCTTGTTTTCGAATCCAATTTCAGTTCCGTTTTCGCCAATGCATTCCTAACACTTAGACCATACAAACCACACTTGAGAACTTGACATATAAACATTAAAACAACTTAATCAAATTCATCCCAAAATGACTTATTTTACAAAAGCGCTTAAAAACCTCTTTTACTCAAAAACCCGTTTTCTTCCCAAAACGATTTCTCACCAAAACCAGGTGATTAAACTAGAAAATCATATCATCCTAATTCATTCTAAAAACTTCCTTAACTCATTCAACATCATCAAAATCAAACTTCTTCATTATCAACCCACAACCAACAACTCATTTCACAATAAAAAATCATGAATTATGAACACCCAAGCCATGAATCATCAACAACAACATCTGTAACTCCCACTTTGATTTATTTAATTATTTTGTTGAGTTTAGAATTTATTTATATGATTTATGTGATTGAAGTGATTTATGTGATTTAATGAGGTGTTGTGACTTATTTTATTGTTTAATAAAATAAGATTTGAAAAGAAAATAAATATTGAGTTGAGGGGTTGTTTCGAGATTTTAGAGAGTTTAGTGGGAAAAGAGGAATAAGATAGAATAGATAGAGGAGATATAAATAGGTGAGAACTAGGTTTAGAAAAGTTTTAACGTACGATCAATTTTGGAGAAAAGTCAAGAGAAGAGAAGAGGACCAAGAGAGGCTTCGATTTCGATTTCTTAAGGTAAGGGTGAGACTAGCATTCAATCTTATTAAGTCTTTAATTCTGATGATTAAATTTAACAAGTGTAGGATTAGTTTTAGATAATTTGAGAGTTAGGTTAAAGTGAGAAATTGATGATTAATTGATGTAGAATTGAAGAATTGATGTAGAATGTGTTCACAGACCTTAGATAATCCATAGGTTGATTAATTGTTGATTGCATTTGATATTGTTATATCATGAGCTGTTTTATATACTGCCTATGTTGCTGTTTGTCTATTGACTAAGCTGCATGAGTCGGTCTAAGATGAAAGATGTTGTTCCAAAATATTGGATTTATATAAGAGGTCGATGTTTCTAAGATGCAAGTTGTTGAGCCCATGCATACTCATTCATTGTTGGGGGTTCATGCCCTGGAGCCTTTGCTCAACACGTTGGGGGCTTGATGCCCCGGAGCCTTTGCTCAATTAAGTTAAGGGCTTGATGCCCTGGAAGTATATTAATACTTAAATACGTTGAGGGCTTGATGCCCTGGATTGGTACCACATGCATGATTAAGAGGTCTAAGTTGCATAGTCAAGTTGAAGTTTCATTGTCGAGTCAAGTTGTTAAGTTGTCGAGTTGATTAAGTTGTGTTCTATACATGAGCTGTTAATGAAGTGTTATATGATTATATTATTATCTATGATGAAATTATGAATTAATTAACGGGATGAGACTCTATTGCATGCTTTTCTATTCCTTACGTATTGATTATGAATTTATATGATTAAGTTGTTGATTGGATTTTTATGAGATGTTTTGATGACGCCTTCGTGCCAAAGACTATTTTAGATGTTGAAATAAATTCCGCTGCGAAGTATGACTTTTTATGTTATTGAATTTTGAAGGATAAATTGTTATTTATTTCCATTTATGTTTTTAAGAAAAGAAGTGTAGCATTCCATTTATGTGGAAAACTCTGATTATTTTTATGAAATTTTTATGTTGAGAAAACGGGGTGTTACAATTGGTATCAGAGCAGGTCAGTCCGTCCGGCCAAGTAGATGAGTCGTGTCGTGTTTAGTAACAGTTGTATACTGTCTTAAGTTGTTTCGATTGTTGTTTGTTGTGTAGAAAACAAAGAATGGCTGGAAGAAACGACGCTGCGATTGCTGCTACACTTGAAGCTGTGGCTCCAGCTGTGGGACATCAGCCTAATCCAAATGCTGGTGCAAATGCTAAAGTGAGGGTGTTAGTGTAACGCCCACTTTCGTTTAATCGTTTATTTAATCGAGTTTAGGCGATTATATTATAATTATATAGTATATGCATGATTTTGATATGTTTTGATGATTTACGATGATTTTAGTGATTTGATTGATGACGTGATAAGTTATGAGTTTTGGAAGATTTGATAAGGTTATGAGATTTATTTTATTGTTAAATAGAATAAAGATTTGAAAATAATATAAAATATTTAGTTGAGGGCTGTTTTGATATTTTAGATAGTTTGGGGGAGAAAGTGAGATAAGATAAGTAATTAAGGGGAGATATAAAAAGGCTAGACCTAGTTTTAGAAAACATTTTGTTGTACGTACGTTTTGGAGAAAAAGGGAGAAAAAGCCAAGTCTAGAGGAACCTAAGGGAGTGCTGCGATTTCTTCAATTCAAGGTAAGGGTGAGACTAATAATTCAATAACGTTGATTGCTGTAATTCTGATGATTGGTTGACAAAGTTAGGATTGATTTAGAGAGGTTTTGAAATTAGGTCAAAACCTTAGAATTGATGATCAAACGGTGAGAATTGGTTTAATTGATGTAGAAAGTGTTCCTAGACCCTAGATAATGTTTAGGACGAACTTTGGAATCAAAAACAAGCTTAGAACCATGTGGATCGACGAATTTTTGTGATTTTAGGAAGCCTGGCCGTAGCGATATTCATCGCTCGCCACGGCGAGCTATGATCCTCGCCTCGCGAGTGATGAGCTTCATCGCTCGCCACGCGAGCCCCTTCCCTTCGCCTCACGAGTTGTTTGGTTCAACTTGCCATGGCGAGAAATCCCCTTCGCCTCGCGAGTTGCGTGACGCAGCTCGCCACTGCGAGCCACCTTACTCGCCATAGCGAGCTAAGGCAGAGTGCATGTTAGTTTTCGTGTTTCGACCTTTTTAGTTGAATCTTTTATGCCTTTGAGTACCTGAACATACCTAGTATTGATTAGGAATGAATGTAGGATCAGAGGGAACCCAGAACAACCTTAGTTTGGGAGTTGAGTGGTACTCGCCATGGCGAGTAAGTACTCTCGCCTCGCGAGTACAACCAGGATGAACTTGTTTATGTGTTTATGCGATCTGTGTCGCACTTGTTGATCAAGAGTGAACCCCTAACTAGTAATGAGACCTAGTGATGTCGTTTAATGCAGATTGTAGAGTTGTTTAAGTTATATTAATATTAATTGAATATGAACTATTGTATTGTATATTCATGCAAGATAAGAAGATGTGATAATGATACAAATTATGTGCTTTGATATAATGATATCATCTTGTTATGTGACCTGTTTATGCTATTTCCGTTATTTAACTAAGTGCATAATTATGTGATGAAGTTTAGCTCCAAATTATTGGATGCATGTTGATAAGTTGATTACGATGTTTTGTTCATATGTGTCCATGCATAGCATATCATTGAGCTTAGTCCTCACCACGAATATTAGGAGCTTTGTCCTCCGCACGTTTTATAGGAGCTTTGTCCTCCGCACGATTAAAGTATATTAATACTTATGATGACGATTGGTACCACATGCATATAAGGAGTCTAAGAGCATTGTCACATTGTCATGATTAAGATGCCTTGTTGATAATAAATGAATATGTGATTACGTGATAAGTGTTTATTGATTATGTTATGTTGTTTATAAAGATTGGATATATGATTACGTGATAACTGTTTAGCATTTATGCAAAGTTAATAATGGAATGATTATGATGTTAATTATGATTCATGATTACATTGATTAATGTTATTTTATTATGAAATCTCACCCCTTCTGCTTGAAAATGTTGCCCTTCGTATGGGTAACTTGCAGGTGATCGTGCTTAGTGTGCAGTTGCCGTCGTGAGTGACCTTGCCTTCATTGTGTCGTCTAGGTCGCTCTGATACGTAACGGGATGGGGTTTTATGCTATAACATGCTTCATTCTCTTACGTGAACTGCTATGATAATTTCTGTTTTGATTAACTCTTTTGAGATACTTATTGGGCCTGCGTGCCAAAACGTTTTATGAATTATGATTATGACTTTCCGCCGCAATGTTTAAGATATTGGTTAAATTATTATTTAACTGTTGGATTACGATATATGTGATATCCCGTTGTTTGATGTTTACTCTGATAAATGTTATGTTTTTAAAGAAATTTTGATATTGGGAAAACGGGGTGTTACAATTGGTATCAGAGCAGGTCGGTCCGTCCGGTCAATTAGAGTCGTGTCGAGTCTTAGTAATATTATATTACTATCTTATGCTGTTGTTGCTACTTTTGTAGTATATCAGAAATGGCTGGAAGAAACGATGTTGCGTTAGCTGCTGCTCTACAAGCTGTTGCCCAAGCTGTGGGACAACAACCTAACGCAAATGTTGGTGCGAATGCTGAAGCTAGAATGTTGGAGACGTTCATGAAGAAGAACCCTCCGACTTTCAAAGGACGTTATGACCCTGATGGAGCCCAGACGTGGCTTAAGGAGATTTAGAGGATTTTCCGGGTTATGCAGTGCACTGAAGATCAGAAAGTGCGGTTTGGTATTCATCAGCTAGCCGAGGAAGTTGATGATTGGTGGGTTGCGCTTCTTCCTCCCCTTGGGCAGGAGGGAGCTGTTGTGATTTGGGCTGTTTTCAGGAGGGAGTTCCTGAGAAGATACTCTCCGGAAGATGTTCGCGGGAAGAAGGAGATCGAATTCCTTGAGCTGAAGCAAGGAAACATGTCTGTGACAGAGTATGCTGCCAAGTTCGTGGAGCTGTCAAAGTTCTACCCGCACTATACTGCTGAGAATGCTGAGTTCTCGAGATGTATCAAGTTCGAGAATGGTCTGAGGCCCGACATCAAGAGGGCGATTGGGTATCAACAGCTGAGAGTTTTTCCAGATTTGGTTAACAGCTGCAGGATCTATGAAGAGGATACCAAGGCTCACTACAAGGTAGTGAATGAGAGGAAGGGCAAGGGACAACAGAGTCGTCCTAAGTGTAACACCCCGTTTTCCCGACTTAGAAATTTCATTTAATTAATCAGAGTAATCATCAAATAACGGAATGCTACACTTCTAAAAATCATAAAACAGATAATTAACAAATTATCTTTCAACATAATTAATTCAAATACTTCGCAGCGGATTAAGTTCATCATCATAAATAAGTTTTGGCACGCAGGCCTCATCAAACGCATTATAAGTTCAGTAAATCAACATCAAAACATAGCATGTACGTAAAGGAAAGAGAAATAGCCACTAAAGACCCCTCCCGTTACGTATCAGAGCCCTAAGACACTTGAGCCACCACTCCTACTAAACTTTAATACCTGCAAGTTACCCATACGAAGGGCAACATTTTCAAGCAGAAGGGGTGAGATTCACAATCAATAATAATAATGTATAATTCATCAAATGCAACTAACAACTTAAACTCTATTAATTAGTAATAGTAATTCTTTTAACGACTCCTAAACCATATCATATACTCATCATATCAACAGTCATAACTCGATATCATAAACAACATCATAACAGCATCATTTAACTTCATAATTAACATCTTAATCATAATCATATAACATCATACTCATAATTCGTATACAACATGACAACTTCATAATGAAATAATGAATGACCTAAACAACGTAACAACATCATATTCATAGTTCATATACAACATAACAACATCATTAATTCATGTTAACATTCTCCACCTAGCACCTTATTAACAACTCATGAATAGAGGACAACTTAGCAACTATATGTAACATCATCATTTCATAATAATAATTATTCATCAAACGTTCCATTAGCAATTCATGAATAAAAGACAACTTATCAACTTAACATAACCATCATCAAATACATTTAACAACTCATAGATAACATCACATAATCATCATCACAACATTCATAATCATCATCATGTAACATTTAACAACTCATAGATAACATCACATAATCATCATCACAACATTCATAATCATCATCATGTAACATTTAACAACTCATAGATAACATCACATAATCATCATCACAACATTCATAATCATCATCATGTAACATCATAACAACCTCATATTCAACACCATAAACAGTCATCATAACATCATAATCAATATCATAATAATATAAACAACAACATATATTCAACAATAATGTTCTTACTTCTTTAACTTTAGTAACACTTGCTAATTCAACCAACAACGACGACAACAACAAGATTAAACGACAACGACAACAAATCTCTCAAGAACAACGGCAACTACAATTATCCAATATATGTATATATTTCATAATCAACAATATCATCAATAATAGATATCCAATTCATCAATTAAATCTAACACCCTGTCATAATAATAATTCATCAATATATAAGTATATTATCATTAACAACATCAACAACAAATGGTAATTAAAACCAACAACAACGACTCATGCAAGACATGACCTTCCCCCTAATACTCCTCAATAAATGCAACTATGCATGTGGTACCATAATTCAGGGCCGTGACCCACACCGCTGTCGAATGGTTAAAGCATTCTCAACAGGACCTAAGTCCTCACCGCTCCACACCGCTTTGAACAACTAGTGTTCCACCGCTTTGAACGACAAGGCGTTCCAGAGCCGAAGCTCTCCCACTTTGATGTTTATGCAACTACCCAACCTGTGTATCTCTACATACAACTCCACAACAAATGCATATGTACTTATATGACTCACCACGACAATCCAATTAATAATACTTCAACCTTTGAAAAGAATTCAGCAACATGTATAATTTATTTAAATATAAATATACATCATAGTCAACAATAATCCATCATAATTGATCCAACGAATCTTAATAGCAAGATCCATCAACACATTCACAACAACATATATATTCACCCACCATATCATAATACATCAATTCAGTAAGCAATCATGTTCTTGGTAAACAATGCAGTCACATATAATCAATAATAAACGGAAACATGGCAGCACTCAAACATTCTTAAGATATAACAATATCAAATGGTAATTAACATCAACTTAAACATCTTATATAATCCACATAACGAACATATTTCACATTAACCAACATTAACCAACATTACCCAACATTAGGTTAAATACTCTTAAACACCTTAATTGAATTCATAATACTTCTAGTTTTCGAGGTTTGAAATTATTCCCTAAGTTTTGGATTAACTTAGAAACGGTTATGCTGAATTTTCATAAGATTTCACTAAGACCTACTTGGAGTATTTCCATCATAACTTCTAAACCAAAAATCATTTTAAAGTCAAACCAAAGCCATTGGAAAGCTAACAAAATTATCTACAACTTTTATGTTTACACCAAAGGCCAATTCAAAACAGAAACGTGTGAAAAAGACACAAGAACGCAAAATAAGAAATGCTGTAAAAAGGCATTTCGCTTAAGCGAACGGTGCTTCGCTTAAGCGAACTACTTACAGTAGCTGTTCGCTTACAGCTCGCTTCCGGCTCGCTTAAGCGAACAGTCATCGTTCCTGCATAATTTTTCACGGGTTTAAACCATTTTTCACCCCAAAACTCCCAATTTTGATCTCCCAATGCCCAAACATGTTTCCAAAGATCGTTTATAGGTTCATTATACAATTAGGCATCTAAAGGAACATAAAACATGCATCAACAACAACAAATACAGATCACTCCACCATCATACAAATCTTCATCAATTCATCTAATCAATCATAATTTCAATCAATTTATGATCACAACAACAGTATAGATTAAGTTTTCATTCTAGACATTACATTACAATAGAATTAACATGATCAATACCCATTCCCCTCAGAATCATCATCAAACCCTAACCCTCAATTTATTTTCCAAAATTATGCAATTAGGTCAATTTTCAGAAATTATAGATTATGATTATTGAGAGATAGTCTCACCCTTACCTTAATTTAGATGAACAAAAGCACAACAATCGGTTTCTCTGACTCCACTTGTTCTTCCCACCCTTGTTCTTGATTTTCTCTCCCAAAACTTGTTTCACATAAAACTGCTTCTGACCTTTTCTTTTCCTAACTCCCAAAATATAACTCCTCCTTTATTTCATTAAACTCCCCTTAATTCTATTAATTCCTAATTAACTCCCCAACCTCTAAAATAATATTTATTCTCACATTATTCTAATTTATATTAAAATAAACTATATAATAAAATAATACACACCACATAATCAACCAATATTATTTAAAATCACATAAGTTATATAAATATATCCTAACTCAATAAAAATAATTAAATAATCAAATAATTCAAGGAGGGCGTTACAACTCTACCCCCCTTAAAAGAATTTCGTCCTCGAAATTCAAAGCAAAAGAAAATGAATTCAGTTAGTGCATAAATACCCTTAAACTATATATAGCAAGATATAACCTTCAATCAAAACATACAAACCACATTAAGTTAATCAATCAACATAATCACTTAATAAACATAACAATTTATCAGGAAACACAACAAACAACAATCAGGACAAAACAGACAACATTAAGTTGACACTCTAGCCTATGTGGCTCAACACGACTCTACTATTTGGCCGGACGGACCAACCTGCTCTGATACCAATTGTAACACCTCGTTTTCCCGACTTAGAAATTTCATTTAATTAATCAGAGTAATCATCAAATAACGGAATGCTACACTTCTAAAAATCATAAAACAGATGATTAACAAATTATCTTTCAACATAATTAATTCAAATACTTCGCAGCGGATTAAGTTCATCATCATAAATAAGTTTTGGCACGCAGGCCTCATCAAACGCATTATAAGTTCAGTAAATCAACATCAAAACATAGCATGTACGTAAAGGAAAGAGAAATAGCCACTAAAGACCCCTCCCGTTACGTATCAGAGCCCTAAGACACTTGAGCCACCACTCCTACTAAACTTTAATACCTGCAAGTTACCCATACGAAGGGCAACATTTTCAAGCAGAAGGGGTGAGATTCACAATCAATAATAATAATGTATAATTCATCAAATGCAACTAACAACTTAAACTCTATTAATTAGTAATAGTAATTCTTTTAACGACTCCTAAACCATATCATATACTCATCATATCAACAGTCATAACTCGATATCATAAACAACATCATAACAGCATCATTTAACTTCATAATTAACATCTTAATCATAATCATATAACATCATACTCATAATTCGTATACAACATGACAACTTCATAATGAAATAATGAATGACCTAAACAACGTAACAACATCATATTCATAGTTCATATACAACATAACAACATCATTAATTCATGTTAACATTCTCCACCTAGCACCTTATTAACAACTCATGAATAGAGGACAACTTAGCAACTATATGTAACATCATCATTTCATAATAATAATTATTCATCAAACGTTCCATTAGCAATTCATGAATAAAAGACAACTTATCAACTTAACATAACCATCATCAAATACATTTAACAACTCATAGATAACATCACATAATCATCATCACAACATTCATAATCATCATCATGTAACATTTAACAACTCATAGATAACATCACATAATCATCATCACAACATTCATAATCATCATCATGTAACATTTAACAACTCATAGATAACATCACATAATCATCATCACAACATTCATAATCATCATCATGTAACATCATAACAACCTCATATTCAACACCATAAACAGTCATCATAACATCATAATCAATATCATAATAATATAAACAACAACATATATTCAACAATAATGTTCTTACTTCTTTAACTTTAGTAACACTTGCTAATTCAACCAACAACGACGACAACAACAAGATTCAACGACAACGACAACAAATCTCTCAAGAACAACGGCAACTACAATTATCCAATATATGTATATATTTCATAATCAACAATATCATCAATAATAGATATCCAATTCATCAATTAAATCTAACACCCTGTCATAATAATAATTCATCAATATATAAGTATATTATCATTAACAACATCAACAACAAATGGTAATTAAAACCAACAACAACGACTCATGCAAGACATGACCTTCCCCCTAATACTCCTCAATAAATGCAACTATGCATGTGGTACCATAATTCAGGGCCGTGACCCACACCGCTGTCGAATGGTTAAAGCATTCTCAACAGGACCTAAGTCCTCACCGCTCCACACCGCTTTGAACAACTAGTGTTCCACCGCTTTGAACGACAAGGCGTTCCAGAGCCGAAGCTCTCCCACTTTGATGTTTATGCAACTACCCAACCTGTGTATCTCTACATACAACTCCACAACAAATGCATATGTACTTATATGACTCACCACGACAATCCAATTAATAATACTTCAACCTTTGAAAAGAATTCAGCAACATGTATAATTTATTTAAATATAAATATACATCATAGTCAACAATAATCCATCATAATTGATCCAACGAATCTTAATAGCAAGATCCATCAACACATTCACAACAACATATATATTCACCCACCATATCATAATACATCAATTCAGTAAGCAATCATGTTCTTGGTAAACAATGCAGTCACATATAATCAATAATAAACGGAAACATGGCAGCACTCAAACATTCTTAAGATATAACAATATCAAATGGTAATTAACATCAACTTAAACATCTTATATAATCCACATAACGAACATATTTCACATTAACCAACATTAACCAACATTACCCAACATTAGGTTAAATACTCTTAAACACCTTAATTGAATTCATAATACTTCTAGTTTTCGAGGTTTGAAATTATTCCCTAAGTTTTGGATTAACTTAGAAACGGTTATGCTGAATTTTCATAAGATTTCACTAAGACCTACTTGGAGTATTTCCATCATAACTTCTAAACCAAAAATCATTTTAAAGTCAAACCAAAGCCATTGGAAAGCTAACAAAATTATCTACAACTTTTATGTTTACACCAAAGGCCAATTCAAAACAGAAACGTGTGAAAAAGACACAAGAACGCAAAATAAGAAATGCTGTAAAAAGGCATTTCGCTTAAGCGAACGGTGCTTCGCTTAAGCGAACTACTTACAGTAGCTGTTCGCTTACAGCTCGCTTCCGGCTCGCTTAAGCGAACAGTCATCGTTCCTGCATAATTTTTCACGGGTTTAAACCATTTTTCACCCCAAAACTCCCAATTTTGATCTCCCAATGCCCAAACATGTTTCCAAAGATCGTTTATAGGTTCATTATACAATTAGGCATCTAAAGGAACATAAAACATGCATCAACAACAACAAATACAGATCACTCCACCATCATACAAATCTTCATCAATTCATCTAATCAATCATAATTTCAATCAATTTATGATCACAACAACAGTATAGATTAAGTTTTCATTCTAGACATTACATTACAATAGAATTAACATGATCAATACCCATTCCCCTCAGAATCATCATCAAACCCTAACCCTCAATTTATTTTCCAAAATTATGCAATTAGGTCAATTTTCAGAAATTATAGATTATGATTATTGAGAGATAGTCTCACCCTTACCTTAATTTAGATGAACAAAAGCACAACAATCGGTTTCTCTGACTCCACTTGTTCTTCCCACCCTTGTTCTTGATTTTCTCTCCCAAAACTTGTTTCACATAAAACTGCTTCTGACCTTTTCTTTTCCTAACTCCCAAAATATAACTCCTCCTTTATTTCATTAAACTCCCCTTAATTCTATTAATTCCTAATTAACTCCCCAACCTCTAAAATAATATTTATTCTCACATTATTCTAATTTATATTAAAATAAACTATATAATAAAATAATACACACCACATAATCAACCAATATTATTTAAAATCACATAAGTTATATAAATATATCCTAACTCAATAAAAATAATTAAATAATCAAATAATTCAAGGAGGGCGTTACAACTCTACCCCCCTTAAAAGAATTTCGTCCTCGAAATTCAAAGCAAAAGAAAATGAATTCAGTTAGTGCATAAATACCCTTAAACTATATATAGCAAGATATAACCTTCAATCAAAACATACAAACCACATTAAGTTAATCAATCAACATAATCACTTAATAAACATAACAATTTATCAGGAAACACAACAAACAACAATCAGGACAAAACAGACAACATTAAGTTGACACTCTAGCCTATGTGGCTCAACACGACTCTACTATTTGGCCGGACGGACCAACCTGCTCTGATACCAATTGTAACACCTCGTTTTCCCGACTTAGAAATTTCATTTAATTAATCAGAGTAATCATCAAATAACGGAATGCTACACTTCTAAAAATCATAAAACAGATAATTAACAAATTATCTTTCAACATAATTAATTCAAATACTTCGCAGCGGATTAAGTTCATCATCATAAATAAGTTTTGGCACGCAGGCCTCATCAAACGCATTATAAGTTCAGTAAATCAACATCAAAACATAGCATGTACGTAAAGGAAAGAGAAATAGCCACTAAAGACCCCTCCCGTTACGTATCAGAGCCCTAAGACACTTGAGCCACCACTCCTACTAAACTTTAATACCTGCAAGTTACCCATACGAAGGGCAACATTTTCAAGCAGAAGGGGTGAGATTCACAATCAATAATAATAATGTATAATTCATCAAATGCAACTAACAACTTAAACTCTATTAATTAGTAATAGTAATTCTTTTAACGACTCCTAAACCATATCATATACTCATCATATCAACAGTCATAACTCGATATCATAAACAACATCATAACAGCATCATTTAACTTCATAATTAACATCTTAATCATAATCATATAACATCATACTCATAATTCGTATACAACATGACAACTTCATAATGAAATAATGAATGACCTAAACAACGTAACAACATCATATTCATAGTTCATATACAACATAACAACATCATTAATTCATGTTAACATTCTCCACCTAGCACCTTATTAACAACTCATGAATAGAGGACAACTTAGCAACTATATGTAACATCATCATTTCATAATAATAATTATTCATCAAACGTTCCATTAGCAATTCATGAATAAAAGACAACTTATCAACTTAACATAACCATCATCAAATACATTTAACAACTCATAGATAACATCACATAATCATCATCACAACATTCATAATCATCATCATGTAACATTTAACAACTCATAGATAACATCACATAATCATCATCACAACATTCATAATCATCATCATGTAACATTTAACAACTCATAGATAACATCACATAATCATCATCACAACATTCATAATCATCATCATGTAACATCATAACAACCTCATATTCAACACCATAAACAGTCATCATAACATCATAATCAATATCATAATAATATAAACAACAACATATATTCAACAATAATGTTCTTACTTCTTTAACTTTAGTAACACTTGCTAATTCAACCAACAACGACGACAACAACAAGATTCAACGACAACGACAACAAATCTCTCAAGAACAACGGCAACTACAATTATCCAATATATGTATATATTTCATAATCAACAATATCATCAATAATAGATATCCAATTCATCAATTAAATCTAACACCCTGTCATAATAATAATTCATCAATATATAAGTATATTATCATTAACAACATCAACAACAAATGGTAATTAAAACCAACAACAACGACTCATGCAAGACATGACCTTCCCCCTAATACTCCTCAATAAATGCAACTATGCATGTGGTACCATAATTCAGGGCCGTGACCCACACCGCTGTCGAATGGTTAAAGCATTCTCAACAGGACCTAAGTCCTCACCGCTCCACACCGCTTTGAACAACTAGTGTTCCACCGCTTTGAACGACAAGGCGTTCCAGAGCCGAAGCTCTCCCACTTTGATGTTTATGCAACTACCCAACCTGTGTATCTCTACATACAACTCCACAACAAATGCATATGTACTTATATGACTCACCACGACAATCCAATTAATAATACTTCAACCTTTGAAAAGAATTCAGCAACATGTATAATTTATTTAAATATAAATATACATCATAGTCAACAATAATCCATCATAATTGATCCAACGAATCTTAATAGCAAGATCCATCAACACATTCACAACAACATATATATTCACCCACCATATCATAATACATCAATTCAGTAAGCAATCATGTTCTTGGTAAACAATGCAGTCACATATAATCAATAATAAACGGAAACATGGCAGCACTCAAACATTCTTAAGATATAACAATATCAAATGGTAATTAACATCAACTTAAACATCTTATATAATCCACATAACGAACATATTTCACATTAACCAACATTAACCAACATTACCCAACATTAGGTTAAATACTCTTAAACACCTTAATTGAATTCATAATACTTCTAGTTTTCGAGGTTTGAAATTATTCCCTAAGTTTTGGATTAACTTAGAAACGGTTATGCTGAATTTTCATAAGATTTCACTAAGACCTACTTGGAGTATTTCCATCATAACTTCTAAACCAAAAATCATTTTAAAGTCAAACCAAAGCCATTGGAAAGCTAACAAAATTATCTACAACTTTTATGTTTACACCAAAGGCCAATTCAAAACAGAAACGTGTGAAAAAGACACAAGAACGCAAAATAAGAAATGCTGTAAAAAGGCATTTCGCTTAAGCGAACGGTGCTTCGCTTAAGCGAACTACTTACAGTAGCTGTTCGCTTACAGCTCGCTTCCGGCTCGCTTAAGCGAACAGTCATCGTTCCTGCATAATTTTTCACGGGTTTAAACCATTTTTCACCCCAAAACTCCCAATTTTGATCTCCCAATGCCCAAACATGTTTCCAAAGATCGTTTATAGGTTCATTATACAATTAGGCATCTAAAGGAACATAAAACATGCATCAACAACAACAAATACAGATCACTCCACCATCATACAAATCTTCATCAATTCATCTAATCAATCATAATTTCAATCAATTTATGATCACAACAACAGTATAGATTAAGTTTTCATTCTAGACATTACATTACAATAGAATTAACATGATCAATACCCATTCCCCTCAGAATCATCATCAAACCCTAACCCTCAATTTATTTTCCAAAATTATGCAATTAGGTCAATTTTCAGAAATTATAGATTATGATTATTGAGAGATAGTCTCACCCTTACCTTAATTTAGATGAACAAAAGCACAACAATCGGTTTCTCTGACTCCACTTGTTCTTCCCACCCTTGTTCTTGATTTTCTCTCCCAAAACTTGTTTCACATAAAACTGCTTCTGACCTTTTCTTTTCCTAACTCCCAAAATATAACTCCTCCTTTATTTCATTAAACTCCCCTTAATTCTATTAATTCCTAATTAACTCCCCAACCTCTAAAATAATATTTATTCTCACATTATTCTAATTTATATTAAAATAAACTATATAATAAAATAATACACACCACATAATCAACCAATATTATTTAAAATCACATAAGTTATATAAATATATCCTAACTCAATAAAAATAATTAAATAATCAAATAATTCAAGGAGGGCGTTACAACTCTACCCCCCTTAAAAGAATTTCGTCCTCGAAATTCAAAGCAAAAGAAAATGAATTCAGTTAGTGCATAAATACCCTTAAACTATATATAGCAAGATATAACCTTCAATCAAAACATACAAACCACGTTAAGTTAATCAATCAACATAATCACTTAATAAACATAACAATTTATCAGGAAACACAACAAACAACAATCAGGACAAAACAGACAACATTAAGTTGACACTCTAGCCTATGTGGCTCAACACGACTCTACTACTTGGCCGGACGGACCAACCTGCTCTGATACCAATTGTAACACCCCGTTTTCCCGACTTAGAAATTTCATTTAATTAATCAGAGTAATCATCAAATAACGGAATGCTACACTTCTAAAAATCATAAAACAGATAATTAACAAATTATCTTTCAACATAATTAATTCAAATACTTCGCAGCGGATTAAGTTCATCATCATAAATAAGTTTTGGCACGCAGGCCTCATCAAACGCATTATAAGTTCAGTAAATCAACATCAAAACATAGCATGTACGTAAAGGAAAGAGAAATAGCCACTAAAGACCCCTCCCGTTACGTATCAGAGCCCTAAGACACTTGAGCCACCACTCCTACTAAACTTTAATACCTGCAAGTTACCCATACGAAGGGCAACATTTTCAAGCAGAAGGGGTGAGATTCACAATCAATAATAATAATGTATAATTCATCAAATGCAACTAACAACTTAAACTCTATTAATTAGTAATAGTAATTCTTTTAACGACTCCTAAACCATATCATATACTCATCATATCAACAGTCATAACTCGATATCATAAACAACATCATAACAGCATCATTTAACTTCATAATTAACATCTTAATCATAATCATATAACATCATACTCATAATTCGTATACAACATGACAACTTCATAATGAAATAATGAATGACCTAAACAACGTAACAACATCATATTCATAGTTCATATACAACATAACAACATCATTAATTCATGTTAACATTCTCCACCCTAGCACCTTATTAACAACTCATGAATAGAGGACAACTTAGCAACTATATGTAACATCATCATTTCATAATAATAATTATTCATCAAACGTTCCATTAGCAATTCATGAATAAAAGACAACTTATCAACTTAACATAACCATCATCAAATACATTTAACAACTCATAGATAACATCACATAATCATCATCACAACATTCATAATCATCATCATGTAACATTTAACAACTCATAGATAACATCACATAATCATCATCACAACATTCATAATCATCATCATGTAACATTTAACAACTCATAGATAACATCACATAATCATCATCACAACATTCATAATCATCATCATGTAACATCATAACAACCTCATATTCAACACCATAAACAGTCATCATAACATCATAATCAATATCATAATAATATAAACAACAACATATATTCAACAATAATGTTCTTACTTCTTTAACTTTAGTAACACTTGCTAATTCAACCAACAACGACGACAACAACAAGATTCAACGACAACGACAACAAATCTCTCAAGAACAACGGCAACTACAATTATCCAATATATGTATATATTTCATAATCAACAATATCATCAATAATAGATATCCAATTCATCAATTAAATCTAACACCCTGTCATAATAATAATTCATCAATATATAAGTATATTATCATTAACAACATCAACAACAAATGGTAATTAAAACCAACAACAACGACTCATGCAAGACATGACCTTCCCCCTAATACTCCTCAATAAGTGCAACTATGCATGTGGTACCATAATTCAGGGCCGTGACCCACACCGCTGTCGAATGGTTAAAGCATTCTCAACAGGACCTAAGTCCTCACCGCTCCACACCGCTTTGAACAACTAGTGTTCCACCGCTTTGAACGACAAGGCGTTCCAGAGCCGAAGCTCTCCCACTTTGATGTTTATGCAACTACCCAACCTGTGTATCTCTACATACAACTCCACAACAAATGCATATGTACTTATATGACTCACCACGACAATCCAATTAATAATACTTCAACCTTTGAAAAGAATTCAGCAACATGTATAATTTATTTAAATATAAATATACATCATAGTCAACAATAATCCATCATAATTGATCCAACGAATCTTAATAGCAAGATCCATCAACACATTCACAACAACATATATATTCACCCACCATATCATAATACATCAATTCAGTAAGCAATCATGTTCTTGGTAAACAATGCAGTCACATATAATCAATAATAAACGGAAACATGGCAGCACTCAAACATTCTTAAGATATAACAATATCAAATGGTAATTAACATCAACTTAAACATCTTATATAATCCACATAACGAACATATTTCACATTAACCAACATTAACCAACATTACCCAACATTAGGTTAAATACTCTTAAACACCTTAATTGAATTCATAATACTTCTAGTTTTCGAGGTTTGAAATTATTCCCTAAGTTGCTAAAGGATTATGACTTTGGTTTGAATTATCATCCGGGTAAAGCTAATGTTGTTGCAGATGCCTTGAGTAGGAAGACACTGCATATGTCCGCCATGAAGGTCAGAGAGTTCGAGTTACTTGAACAGTTCAGAGATATGAGTTTGGTTTGTGAATGGTCACCTCTGAGTGTGAAACTGGGTATGCTGAAGATTGATAGTGAATTTCTGAAAAGTATCAAGGAAGCGCAGAAAGTTGATGTAAAGTTTGTGGACTTGTTGGTTGCTAGAGATCAGACTGAAGACAGTGATTTTAGAATTGATGATCAAGGTGTGCTGAGATTCCGAGGAAGAATTTGCATTCCAGACAATGAAGAGATTAAGAAGATGATTCTTGAAGAGAGTCATAGAAGTAGCTTGAGTATTCACCTGGGAGCTACGAAGATGTATCATGATTTAAAGAAGATTTTCTGGTGGTCTGGTTTGAAACGAGATGTGGCACAGTTTGTGTATTCCTGTTTAGTTTGTCAGAAGTCGAAAGTCGAGCAACAGAAACCCGCTGGGATGATGGTACCTTTAGATGTGCCAGAATGGAAATGAGATAGTATATCGATGGATTTTGTGACGAGTTTGCCGAATACCCCGTGAGGGAACGACGTAATTTGGGTTGTTGTTTATAGATTGACGAAGTCAGCTCATTTTCTACCTATTAATATTAGTTTCCCTGTTGCCCAGTTGGCAGAGATTTACATCAAGGAGATTGTGAAGCTACATGGTGTTCCTTCGAGCATTGTATAAGATAGAGATCTAAGATTTACTTCTAGATTTTGGAAAAGTTTGCAAGAGGCCTTGGGTTCGAAGTTGAGATTGAGTTCGGCGTATCATCCGCAGACAGATGGTCAGTCGGAGAGGACAATTCAGTCGCTAGAGGATTTGTTGAGAATTTGTGTTCTTGAGCAAGGAGGAACTTGGGATAGTCATCTTCCGTTGATCGAGTTCACATACAATAATAGCTATCATTCTAGCATTGGAATGGCACCTTTCGAGGCTTTATATGGTCGGAGATGCAGAACTCCGTTGTGCTGGTTTGAGTTAGGTGAAAGAGTGGTCTTAGGACCAGAGATTGTTCAGCAAACTACTGAGAAAGTTCAGATGATCCAAGAGAAAATGAAGGCGTCGCAGAGTCGACAAAAGAGTTATCATGATAAGCGTAGAAAAGATCTTGAGTTTCAGGAAGGAGACCACGTGTTTTTGAGAGTCACTCCTATGACTGGTGTAGGACGTGCTTTGAAGTCAAAGAAGTTGACCCCGAAGTTCATTGGACCATATCAGATATTGGAAAGAGTTGGAACGGTGGCTTACAGAGTGGGTTTACCACCGCATCTTTCGAATTTGCACAATGTTTTCCATGTGTCGCAACTTCGGAAGTATGTTCCGGATCCATCTCATGTAATTCAGAGTGACGACGTGCAAGTTAGAGACAACCTTACGGTAGAAACTTTACCATTGAGGATTGATGATCAAAAAGTGAAGACGTTGAGAGGCAAGGAGATACCTCTCGTGAGAGTCGTTTGGTCGGGAGCGACTGGTGAAAGCTTGACGTGGGAGCTTGAGAGTAAGATGCTGGAGTCTTATCCAGAGTTGTTTGCTTGAGGTAAATTTTCGAGGACGAAAATCTTTTAAGTGGGGGAGAGTTGTAACGCCACTTTCGTTTAATCGTTTATTTAATCGAGTTGAGGCGATTATATTATAATTATATAGTATATGCATGATTTTGATATGTTTTGATGATTTACGATGATTTTAGTGATTTGATTGATGACGTGATAAGTTATGAGTTTTGGAAGATTTGATAAGGTTATGAGATTTATTTTATTGTTAAATAGAATAAAGATTTGAAAATAATATAAAATATTTAGTTGAGGGCTGTTTTGATATTTTAGATAGTTTGGGGGAGAAAGTGAGATAAAATAAGTAATTAAGGGGAGATATAAAAAGGCTAGACCTAGTTTTAGAAAACATTTTGTTGTACGTACGTTTTGGAGAAAAAGGGAGAAAAAGCCAAGTCTAGAGGAACCTAAGTGAGTGCTGCGATTTCTTCAATTCAAGGTAAGGGTGAGACTAATAATTCAATAACGTTGATTGCTGTAATTCTGATGATTGGTTGACAAAGTTAGGATTGATTTAGAGAAGTTTTGGAATTAGGTCAAAACCTTAGAATTGATGATCAAACGGTGAGAATTGGTTTAATTGATGTAGAAAGTGTTCCTAGACCCTAGATAATGTTTAGGACGAACTTTGGAATCAAAAACAAGCTTAGAACCATGTGGATCGACGGATTTTTATGATTTTAGGAAGCCTGGCCGTAGCGACATTCATCGCTCGCCACGGCGAGCTATGATCCTCGCCTCGCGAGTGATGAGCTTCATCGCTCGCCACGCGAGCCCCTTCCCTTCGCCTCGCGAGTTGTTTGGTTCAACTCGCCATGGCGAGAAATCCCCTTCGCCTCGCGAATTGCGTGACGCAGCTCGCCACTGCGAGCTACCTTACTCGCCATAGCGAGCTAAGGCAGAGTGCATGTTAGTTTTCGTGTTTCGACCTTTTTAGTTGAATCTTTTATGCCTTTGAGTACCTGAACATACCTAGTATTGACTAGGAATGAATGTAGGATCAGTGGAAACCCAGAACAACCTTAGTTTGGGAGTTGAGTGGTACTCGCCATGGCGAGTAAGTACTCTCACCTCGCGAGTACAACCAGGATGAACTTGTTTATGTGTTTATGCGATCTGTGTCGCACTTGTTGATCAAGAGTGAACCCCTAACTAGTAATGAGACCTAGTGATGTCGTTTAATGTAGACTTTAGAGTTGTTTAAGTTATATTAATATTAATTGAATATGAACTATTATATTGTATATTCATGCAAGATAAGCAGATGTGATAATGATACAAATTATGTGCTTTGATATAATGATATCATCTTGTTATGTGACCTGTTTATGTTGCTTCCGTTATTTAACTAAGTGCATAATTATATGAAGAAGTTTAGCTCCAAATTATTGGATGCATGTTGATAAGTTGATTACGATGTTTTGTTCATATGTGTCCATGCATAGCATATCATTGAGCTTATTCCTCACCACGAATATTAGGAGCTTTGTCCTCCGCACGTTTTATAGGAGCTTTGTCCTCCGCACGATTAAAGTATATTAATACTTATGATGACGATTGGTACCACATGCATATAAGGAGTCTAAGAGCATTGTCACATTGTCATGATTAAGATGCCTTGTTGATAATGAATGAATATGTGATTACGTGATAAGTGTTTATTGATTATGTTATGTTGTTTATAAAGATTGGATATATGATTACGTGATAATTGTTTAGCATTTATGCAAAGTTAATAATGGAATGATTATGATGTTAATTATGATTCATGATTACATTGATTAATGTTATTTTATTATGAAATCTCACCCCTTCTGCTTGAAAATGTTGCCCTTCGTATGGGTAACTTGCAGGTGATCGTGCTTAGTGTGCAGTTGCCGTCGTGAGTGGCCTTGCCTTCACTGTGTCGTCTAGGTCGCTCTGATACGTAACGGGATGGGGTTTTATGCTATAACATGCTTCATTCTCTTACGTGAACTGCTATGATAATTTCTGTTTTGATTAACTCTTTTGAGATACTTATTGGGCCTGCGTGCCAAAATGTTTTATGAATTATGATTATGACTTTCCGCTGCAATGTTTAAGATATTGGTTAAATTATTATTTAACTGTTGGATTACGATATATGTGATATCCCGTTGTTTGATGTTTACTCTGATAAATGTTATGTTTTTAAAGAAATTTTGATATTGGGAAAACGGGGTGTTACAGTTAGAAACTTTTCTGAGGAACCATCCTCATACTTTCAAAGGAAGATATGACCCTGATGGAGCTCAGACGTGGCTCATGGAGATTGAGAGAGTGTTTCGGGTTATGTAGTGTACAGAGGTTCAGAAAGTGCGTTTTGGTACGCACATGCTAGCTGAGGAAGCTGATGATTGGTGGATTAGTCTTCTACCTGTTCTAGAGCAAGATGGTGTTGTTGTTACTTGGGCTGTGTTTAGGAGAGAGTTCCTAGACAGATACCTTCTGGAAGATATTCGCGGGAAGAAAGAGATTGAGTTCCTTGAGCTGAAGCAAGGAAACATGTCAGTAACAGAGTATGCTGCCAAGTTTGTGGAGTTGGCAAAGTTTTATCCGCACTATACCCGCTGAATTTTCTAAGTGTATCAAATTTGAGAATGGCTTGCGTGCTGAGATCAAGCGGGCAATTGGTTACCAGAAGATTCGTAACTTTTCCGAGCTGGTGAGCAGTTGCAGGATTTATGAGGAGGATACTAAGGCTCATTACAAGATTGTGAATGAGCGAAAAGTCAAAGGTCAGCAGAGTCGTCCAAAGCTTTATAGTGCTCCTGCTGATAAGGGCAAACAGAGAATGATTGATGAGAGGCGGCCTAGGAAGAAAGATGCTCCTGTTGAGATTGTCTGCTATACTTGTGGTGAGAAAGGCCACAAGAGTAATGCTTGTCCTGGAGATGTGAAACGGTGTTTCCGTTGTGGTAAGAAAGGGCATACACTTGCTGAGTGTAAAGATGATGATGTTGTGTTCTTTAATTGCAATGAAGAAGGTCATATTGGTTCGCAATGCAAGAATCCTAAGAAGTCGCAAACTACTGGGAGAGTTTTAGCTTTGACTGGTACTCAGACAGAGAATGAGGATCGTTTGATCAGAGGTACTTGTTATTTTGATAGTATACCTTTAGTTGCTATTATTGATACTGGTGCTACGCATTGTTTTATTGCTATTGATTGTGCTTCTAAGTTGGATCTTGCTATGTCAAATATGAATGGAGAGATGATTGTTGAAACTCCAGCTAATGGTTCAGTGACTACTTCTCTTGTGTGTTTAAGATGTCCTTTGTTTATGTTTGATCGTGATTTTGAAATTGACTTGGTTTGTTTACCTTTGAGTGGTATGGATGTAATCCTGGGTATGAACTGGTTAGAGTACAACCATGTTCATATTAATTGTTTTAGTAAGTCGGTGTATTTCTCTTATGCTGAAGAGGAAAGTGGCGCATAATTCTTGTCTACTAAGCAGCAGAAGCAGTTAGAACGTGATGGAATTTTGATGTTTTCTTTGATAGCATCCTTGTCTATTGAGAATCAAGCGGTGATTGATAAGCTATAGGTTGTATGTGATTTTCCAGAAGTTTTTCCTGCTGAAATTCCTGATGTGCGTCCAGAAAGAGAAGTTGAATTTTCAATTGATCTTGTATCGGGTACGAAGCCTGTGTCTATGACACCTTACCGTATGTCAGCTTATGAGTTGGCTGAGTTGAAGAAACAATTAGAAGATTTGCTTGATAAGAAGTTTGTTAGACCAAGTGTTTCACCTTGGGGAGCGCCGATTTTGTTAGTGAAGAAGAAAGATGGTAGTATGAGGTTGTGCATTGACTATCGACAGTTGAACAAAGTAACGATAAAGAATAGGTATCCACTTGTTTACACTGAAATTTGGTAAGGAATCGCTGGTTTAAAAAATGTTTACTTGCAAGATCAACCAGTAAATCTTAAGATCATATTGTGCTTTGTTTATCTTTCGAAAGTTTTGACTCTTGTTCTTGAAGAACTTTGATAAAAACAAGAATAAATAAAAGGGAATCGAATCCAACCAGTTGAATCCAATCGAAGTACAATGCGAATGAAAATAAATGAATTACTTAAAATAAACAAGTAAATTGCAAAGACATTTAAAGAAATGTATTGAAATTGCATTGATTGAATGTAAGTTGGTGTACATTTTCATACATTGCAACTTGTAACTCGTTAGTCGCTTCCATACGGACAGTTTGAGCGTAAGTTTTTAGTATGATTGAATTGTGACCCATTTTCCCTAAGAAAAACTACTATTTATATAAATAGGGTAATAACTACCTAGTTTTAAAACTATAACGGCAGAAAAACTAACTAATCATAGCCATTCGATTTAAATATCGAATATAACCGTTAGAACACATGACCTTATCCGGAGGAGTAACTACTTTCGAAATCCCTTTGCCCATCGAAACGGGGCACGCATCTTCGATTCTCTTCCAAGGAAGATATCTTCGATAAAAATTGCAAGGTCAAGTCCATCTTGTGAGGTCAACTCTTTTGACCATATTAAATGATACCCTTTTACAATTGGCTAACAAATTGCCCCCCTCCCCTCCCCTAGAAACGTTATGTTCGAACTCGTCTTTCGATCAGGAGAAAATGGCGTTTCTGAATCAATGAAGACTTGATCTTTCTCGATGAGAGATAAGAAATTTGAGTGACGTCACTTTCTCTTTTCCAAAAAGGACATTTTCAAAAGATACCTTCATAATGTCCCCACCATGGCTTAGTGGGCCATGTTCGGTCATTGGGAACCATCAACAAAACCGTCCCATGTGATTGTTCACACCTGTAAAAATCAAAGGTTATAAAACCAAAGACCTATTTTTACTTTCACTTCTTCTACTTTTCATCCTTTTTACTTTTTTCACTGCACCCTTCTTCTTCCTTCACGAACATAACTGTTCACCGCAAAACCTTTTTGCAAATCTGACTGAAATCTTTCCAAAACTTCAACATTTTTCATCTATTTTTAATAAAAATCATATCATCACCATGACTCGCGCGGAAGGTTCATCTTCTCAAGCACCAAAACGTCATGAGAAAGCCATCCTACACAGGAGGTTTCTCGTGGAAACGTTCAGTTTATAGAAGAACCAGACGTCAGGGAAGCGGAAGACAAAATATGGAAATCCCAGGTAATCATCTCATGCCCTAATTCATCACATGCATATCTAGGCCCCTTGCCAGACGAACCCGAAGACTTAGAGAAACTTAGTGCTGTTTTCCCTTGCGCTGAGGGACAGTTACCTCTCATCTTCACCAAAGGTCCTTATGACCTGAGTTTTCTAAAATTCAAATTTAGTATTGAGCCTAAAATAGAAAACAACGAGAAATATCTCTGCTGGTTGGACAAAGTAGAGAAAGAAAAAGGTTCATTTTGGAGGGAAATGGGGATTTTCGACCTCATACAGCTATCCAGACAAGGGCCTAAGTACCACTATGAGCTAATCATTGCTGCCCTACATTTCTGGAACCCTTCAACTGGTAGTCTCCACTTGAAATGTGGAAGGCTTACACCCACTTTACTAGATGTTGTTGGCCTTACTGGCCTAAAACCTATTGGCCAAACTTTCGATCCTGATACACACTCGTCAGAGCTAACCTTCGATTTCACCAGGCCCACATATGGAAATTTCATAATTGACCATCATGACACTTCTAACACTGGAGTATCTGATCAAGAGCACATCGCGTTTTTAACCTATTGGTTGTTAATGTACATTTTTTGCTCGAGATCAATCCAAATTCCCAAAAAAATTGACAACCTTAGCTATACAGCTACATAAGGGAAGAGATATTTTTTTGGGTAAGCTTATTTTGGGATCTTTATACGAGAATCTGAATCAGGTTGTGTCTAGTATTAAGGAATTTCAACCTAGTAGCAGCCTCATTATACTTGGCCCTATTTGGTTGTTTCAATTATGGCTTTTGCCCACTTTCAGAACGAAATTAGCAATCCACCTTCCCCCAAGTCTTTCAGAAGCTTATGAGGATCGATCCGTCGAAGGAATAGGTTTGGCCATGCTTCAGTATGGCAACAGGAGTTCTCCAGACTTGTTTTCCATTGCTTATAATGCCTTCTTAAGTTGTACATCTTTTACCCCTTCGATGGCTCCTTTCACCACTAGGACTCGTGGGCCAACTTGGTTCACATGAAAGTTTCGAACTGATTCAAACGAAGATGAGGTTGACGTTAATGCTATATGGGAGGCTTATTTAACCCCCACCTTTTTATCCAGCAAAATCGCTGCTGGGAGCCCATACGGAGTATATGGGTATCAGCCTAACCATGTAGCTAGGCAATTTGGCTTGGTTCAAATCAGGCCAAGTTCATTGTACAAATGTGTAGATGACCTGAGGCAGCCTCTGATAGAGCATGTGTGGAGATCTATCTTGCATCGAGCTCAGAAGCAAAAGCTCATTTTCGAGCCAAAGCCTTTTGTTTCATCTTTTGCATGCACAGAAACATTCTATCGATGGTGGCAACGCTACTTCAAGCGTCAATCCAATCGAATAGATCCTGATACTCTGCTTCCTCAACTGATACTTGCTTTTCATGTTGTGCAGAGGAAATCGAAGAAAAACAAAGCTACGCATATTCGAGAAATTCAAGCTTTCCAAAACTTCTTTCAAACTGTATATGACCCTTTCCATCTAAAGAGGACAGTCTATTATGCTGCTAAAATGCTAAGGGATAAAATCTATGACAAAATTCCATCAATGACATTCCCACCTTTCACCCCTAGTAAATATCTTTTTGCACTACATTTTAAAACAAAGTTTCCCTATTTGCCAACTAGCCAGTTGGCATGGCCTTTAGGCCGCCCTATCTCAAATGGTTGTATTATAATAGTTTAATGGGAATGAAACAAAAACTTATAAAGAAAGACAAGGACAAGGTGACTGCTACTAAGCACAATCTGTTCACCTTTAGAGGCCATCTACATTTAGATCTCCCTCACATTCGAATTCTGGCTGAAATAGGATTAGGTACAAAATTTTCTAATTCTTGCAAAATCTAAACAACCTTGAATTTCTAGTCATCGAAAAGAAAATTTTACTTATCTGTTTTATCTATTCTTGCCTATAGCTCTTCCTTTGGCCTCAGGGGATGTAAGGCATGATGAAGAAGAAAGCTCACCAAAAACTTCCAAGTCAAAGTCTGATAAGGCTTCTAAAAAGAGGAAATCCTCGAAGACAGAGAAGAGAAAACACTCTGAAAAATCTTCCAAAGAGCCGAAAGATCTTGGAGTTGATGATGTTGTAAGTCATTTCTCGATTCATTCACACATTACTGTTTGTGAGATAAGTTCTGACTTTGAAATTATCTCGTAGGTTGAAGTATCCTCTGGCGCTGTCGAAGGGCCTATAATCTCTGAACCCCCTAAAGTCAAGGAGAGTCGGAAGAAACAGAAGTATGAGTCTACGGCTGTCGAAACGACTACCGTTGATGAGTCCTTAGGCAAACCTAGCCTCAAAAAGACAAAACACTATCATAAGGATTCAAATCCCAACAACGCCCATTCTTGTGTACGTGACAACGTTTCAAAGGTACTCCTCAGGCTCCTTCTAATTACGCTTAAACTTCGATGGTGAAATACATTTGCTTCAAGATTCAAATCCTATGACCATGTTTTTCATATGCAGGGTAGCCAAGCTGATAAATCTCAGCGTGCTCAACTCCTGTCTGCTATTCAAGCAACTGCATCGCCTATTGCTGATGAAGACGAGGGTATCGAGACAAGCACTCCTCCACCTGGTATGGAGATCACTTCTCCTAATCAGCCTGTGGTCAAACCGAGTGGTGACCTGGACCAGGAAATGCCCGCAAGGGATAGTGACTTGGAGCTGGAGGGAACTGCAGATCAATTCATCATGGCTTCGAGGGATGACAACATTGTTGCAGGTCCAATATCTGCTCATGGCCCAAGCCCAATGGTCGATGTTGTACCGGTTCAAGATAGTGGGGCTATTAGCCAAGAGGATCTTGACCAACTCGAGAAGGCTAACCCTTTGGACACCTTTGCTTTTCTAGCTAACGACATTCTCCTTTCTAGGAGTACTGGGCGATCCTCCAACATATCTGCTGAAGATCCTTCACAAACTTGAAAGGATAATCTCTTTGCGGAATTTTGAAGCAAAGTTCTGAGAGCTGACTTGTTTGATGCCATAGGGCAGGATGAAAGCACCATTCTCGAAGTGAAGGAGTTACTGTGCAAGTTGATCAATCTTCCTTCAGGTTCAAAGTTTCAAACCTTTTTTAGAGCGCTAGAACCCCTCTTGGAAAACATCAAACAAGGGTTTCTTCAGAAAAAAGCTGGTCAGGCCAAGCTCAAAGAACAAACTGTTCCCTGCGACCAACTCTAAGACGAAGTCACTGCATTCAAAGCCAAGTTGGAAGCATTTCGACAAGAGACTCCCACTATCCAAAACCAAGTGGCAGAAATCGATTCGTTTATTGCCAAGTACAAGGCAGAAATCGAGCAAATGGAGAATTAAAAAAGTTCAACTTTTGGCTAAGGAAAACCTCATGAAACAAGAGGCTCAGATTGCCATCAAAAAGGTCAAAGAATCTAAGCTTTCTCAGCAAGAAATAGCCACTCTTACGGACAATGGCAAGGTTCTTGAAGAAAAACTTGGTGACTTAAAGAAACAACTGCACCAACTCACTTCTGGCTTTAAAATATGAGCCATTTTCTGTCGAACTTTTTATAGATATTTTCTTTTGTTTGTTCCTCTTACATTGTCATATATTTATTTATTTTTTTTAATTTTGTGACGGTTCAAAAAACCGTTTATTTCAATGACATATTTTGGTAACAATTTATTTTTTGCACCTTATTATTTTGTTGCTTGGAACAAATTTCAAAGAATAGTTAATGATGAGAAACTAAAAAGTTTCTTGTTAACTTAATTAAGTTAAACTATTTTGGAAACCGTAAAGTTTCAAAAAATCTAATCATGAGATTCTTAGGAAGAGATAAAGTAAAAACTTTTACAACTTCTCTTTTCCAAACACGCATCTTTGCAGAAGTTACTATGCCACGTGTTCCCATCTTACGCTTGATGGAAGAAAAACCGTTGCTTTTAGTTCCAAACCCTTTCAACTTATTTACTTGACTATAAGTAACGTTCCATTCTCTTGTAATTTTTATTCTCTCATCTTTCTCTTTTCTTTGTTTACCTTAGAAAAAGATTTTACACAACATCTTTCACTCAAGTTTTTCTTTTCAAGCTATGGAATTCATAAGTTACCTAAGTGATGATCTGATCATAGACATTGTTGCGAGAGTTGCTGGTCATAGCATTCGTGATCTTTTTTCCTTCCAAAGGCAGAACAAGAGGATTGCAGCGCTTTGCAGGGATCCTGTGGTTTCAAGATCCTTTGGGAATGATTGCATCGAACTGCTCACTGATCTGGATCCTACTCATGAGAAGTTGGATTTCATGAACCGCTTGTGGGATCATGGGAACCGTATATTTTGCCTCCTGCGGTGCACTCAGCAAATGCTTCATTTTGAACCACGCTTTGCTACCATCAAGCGTTTATTAAGGAACGCCATGGATGTAGGCTCTGTGAGCGCGATGTATTTTGATGTTATGCTCAGAGCCCTTGATGGTGCTATTCCAGATACTAGATTTTCGATTCGTCTCTAGTAGCTCAGTTGGCGGAGATTTACATTCATAATATTGTGAAGTTGCATGGTGTCCCATCAAGCATTGTGTCGGATAGAGATCTGAGGTTCACTTCAAGGTTTTGGAAGAGTTTACAAGAGGCCTTGGATTCAAAGTTGAGGTTGAGTTCGGCTTATAATCCGTAGACAGATGGTCAGTCGGAGAGAACGATTCAGTCGTTAGAGGATTTGCTGAGATTGTGTGTTCTTGAGCAAGGTGGAGCTTGGGATAGTCATCTATCGTTGATAGAGTTCACGTACAACAACAATTACCATTCAAGTATTGGTATGGCACCGTTCAAAGATTTGTATGGTCGGAGGTGCAGAACTCCATTGTGTTGGTTTGAGTCGGGAGAAAGTGTAGTGTTGGGACCAGATTTAGTTCATCAAACTACATAAAAAGTCAAATTGATAAGAGAAAAGATGAAAGTGTCGCAGAGTCGACAGAAGAGTTACCATGACAAGCGAATAAAGGCCCTTGAGTTTCAAGAGGAAGATCATGTGTTTCTGAGAGTCACTCCTGTGACGGGTATAGGTCGTGCGTTGAAGTCTAAGAAGTTGACTCCGAAGTTTATTGGTCCATACCAGATATCTGAGAGAGTTGGAACAGTGGCATACAGAGTGGGTTTGCCACCACATCTTTGGAATTTGCATGATGTGTTTTGTAACAGCCTGTTTAATTATTTGATTATTTTAATGAGTTTAGAAGATACTTATATGATTTGTGTGATTTATATGATTTATTTTGATGAGGGATATTTTATTATGTTATGTTGGTATTTATTAGTATAATATATATGTTATTTGATTTAGAAATATATATGTTATTTGATTTAGAAATATATATGATTTGTTATAGAAATATATGTTATTTGTTATAGAAATATATATGATCTGTTATAGAAATATATATGATTTGTTGTAGAAATATATGTGATCTGTTATAGAAATATATATGATCTGTTATAGAGATATATATGATTTGTTGTAGAAATATATATGATCTGTTATAGAGATATATATGATTTGTTGTAAAAATATATGTTATTTGTTATAGAAATATATCTGATCTGTTATAGAAATATATATGATTTGTTGTAGAAATATATGTTATTTGTTGTAGAAGTATATATAATTTGTTGTAGAAATATATGTTATTTAGTGAGAAAATATATATATGTTATAGAGATATATTTGTTATTTGTTATTTGTTATAGAAATATTTTATGTGTATATATATATATATATATATATATATATATTAGAATAGAATATTAAGATTTAGGATATAAGAGAAAAATAAGTAGGTTAAGGATTTTTATAAATAGGAGATACCTAGTTTAGAAAAAACATAACGTACGTACGATCAGTTTTTGGAGATAAAGGGAGAAAAAGCCAAGAGAAGAGGGAGAAGACCTAGAGGCTGCGATTTTCATTCTTTAAGGTAAGGGTGAGACTAGCATACAATTCTATTAATTCTCTAATTCAATTGGTTGTAATTAACAAGTTGTAGGATTGGATTATAGAAGATGGAAAACTAGGGTTAATGAGAGAGAATTGATGATTAAATGGTGAAAACTTGTTAAAAAGATGTAGAAACTGTTCGTAGACCTTAGATAATGATTAAGATGAATTCTGGAATTGAGATTAGGCTTAAAACCATGAGAGTTGATGATTTTTAGGCAAAACTGCACTTCTGCCCGTAGCGACATTTATCGCTCACCTCCCGAGCTATGATCATCGCCACGGCGAGGCATGAACTTCATCGCTCGCCACGCGAGCCACCTTTCCTCGCCTCGCGAGTTGCACGTTGCAGCTCGCCATAGCGAGCAGTTGAACTCGCCTCGCGAGCTTGACCGGAGAGCATGCAAGATTTCGTGATTTTGACTTTTGAGTTAAACCCTAGATGCCCTTGAGTGCCTGAACATGTCTAATATTGATTAGGAAAGAATGTAGGATGAGATTGAATCTGGAAAGACTTAGAATGAAACTTTTGATAATCTGACTGAACTCGCCATGGCGAGCAGAGGCTCTTGCCTCGCGAGCACTTGTATTACAGAATGCCATGTTTAGGTTAAATGCGATCCTTGTAGTACGAGTTGTTATGAGTTAAACCTTGGGATAGTAATGAGGAATATGTATGATATTAATGACGATCTGTGAAGTTGTTATACGATGATTTGATGATTTTTTTAATGTTATATAATTGGATATATATATATTGCATGAATTATGTTTGATGATTGAGATGTTGATGACGTGCATTTGTAATTGTTATATATGATGATTATTATTATCGAATGAAGCGGTTTTGTTGTTGCGAGGAATATGATTTACTTTGATGATTATTGAGAGAATATTATATATTGTGGATGATGATATGAAGTTGTAATGATTGTATTTGATGATTATTGTTGATGTTGACTTGCTGTAAATTATTTGATGTTGTTGCCTTGCTGAAGTGATGTATTAATATCATTAAGATGCCAATGTTGGTTTAAGTCATATGAGATGTTTAAGTTGTAAGAAATGTTCCAAATTATTGGATGTATATGAGATGATGATTAAGATGTTTAGATGATAGAGTCAATGCATTAGCATACATTTGTTGGGGGCTCATGCCCTAGAGCTTTGTCCTCACCACGATGCCCTAAAAGTATATTAATACTATGATGTTGAGGGCTCATGCCCTGAATTGGTACCACATGCATATAAGAGGTTTTGGTTGCATTGTTGCATTTGTCGAGTCAAAGTTATTGTTGATGAATTATCATCCATGAGTTGTTAAGTTGTTAATGAATTATCATCTATGAGTTTCTGAGTTGTCTTCTACCCATGTGTTGTTAAAGAAGTACCTATGAAGATTATACGATGTTCATGACGTGGTCAAGTTTCTTATGATGAATATGTTGTTGTTATATTATTATAAAATGATGAATATGTTGTTGTTATATTACTATTAAATGATGAATATGTTGTTATAAGATGATGTTTATGTTGTGATGTATATAATTATTACTATTAAGTGAAGATTATGTTGTATTGGATATGATTATTATTATGTTGTATT
This sequence comes from Medicago truncatula, assembly GCF_003473485.1. Lineage (NCBI taxonomy): Eukaryota > Viridiplantae > Streptophyta > Magnoliopsida > Fabales > Fabaceae > Medicago > Medicago truncatula. Next base: position 15,007,282 of record NC_053044.1, on the reverse strand, counting down.
ATATATGATTATTATTATTAAGTGATGATTATATTGTGTGGTCTAAATTATTATGAGATTATGATTATATTGTGTTGTTTAATTTATTAGTGATGATGATTACATGATGTTATCTATGAGTTGTTAAATGTACTTGATGATGGTTATGTTAAGTTGATAAGTTGTCTTTTATTCATGAATTGATAATGAGATGTTTGATGAATAATTATTATTATGAATTGATGATGTTACGTATAGTTGTTAAGTTGTCTTCTATTCATGAGTTGCTAATGAGATGTTTGGTGGAGAAATGTTATTACGAATTAATGATGTTGTTATGTTGTATATGAATTAGGATTAATATGTTGTTCTGTTGTATATGAATTATGATTAAGATGTGGTTATGTTGTATATAAACTATGATTATGATGTGATGATCTATGATGTTATCATTTGGTTAATATGTGCAATATGATGATGTTTATAATGTGATGAATATGAAGTAAATGATAATTAAAAGTTGGTTGAACTATTAAGAATTATTACATGAAGAATTATTATTACTAATAGATGAAGTTATTTATGTTGTTAAATATAATTATTGAATTATATGCTTGATATTATTGTTTTGTGAAATCTCACCCCTTCTGCTTGGAAATGTTGCTCTTCGTATGAGTAACTTGCAGGTGATCGAGTTTAAGTTGTTGTTAGATTGCTGTCGTGAGTGGATTAGCTCTCATGTGTGTCTTTAGGTGCTCTAATACGTAACGGGATGAGAATTTTATTGTTGTCTTTATATTCCTTACGTATTGTTTAAGAAGATTTTTGACTATGTTTTTAGATTGAAATATATGAGATATTTATGAAGAGGCCTTCGTGCCAAATACTATTTTAGATGTTGAAATAAATTCCGCTGCGAAGTATTAAAGATTTAGTTATTGAATTTGAAAGGATAAATAGTTATTTATTCAGTTTATGATTTTAAGAAAAGAATGTGACATTCCGTTTATATGAATACTCTGATTATTTTTATGAAATTTTTATGTTGGAAAAACGGGGTGTTACATGTTTCATGTGTCGCAACTTCGGAAGTATGTAGCGGATCCTTCGCATGTTATTCCGAGAGATGATGTGCAGGTTAGAGACAACCTTACAGTTGTGACATTACCGTTGAGAATCGAAGACCGTGAGGTGAAGAAGTTGAGAGGCAAGGATATACCTCTAGTGATGGTTGTTTGGGGAGGAATAACTGGTGAAAGTTTGACATGGAGCTGGAGAGTAAGATGCTGGAGTCTTATCCAGAGTTGTTTGCTTGATGTAATATTTCGAGGCCGAGATTCTCTAAGTTGGGGAGAGTTGTAACTCCGTAGTCGTTATTTAATTATGTCTGATTTATTTACAGTCTTTTATATGATTTTAAATAATTATTGTTAATGGTTGTGGTGTGATGTATTTTATTAAATGATTTATTTTTAGTATTTAATAGAATAATGTGAGAAATAGAATTAGTATGAAGTTTTGGGGGTTATATTTTAATTAAAGGAATTAAGTAGGAGTTAATTAGAATTAAGGGGGAGTTAAGTAAGGAGTTGGAGAAGTCAGAAAACAGTTTTACGTACAAGCAGTTTTTGGGAGTAAAACCAAGAGAACAACCAAGAAGGGAGATTTTGATTTTTGGAGAGTTTTGTTCATCAAATTAAGGTAAGGAGTAGACTATCTCTCAATGATAATGGTTATACAATTCTGATTTTGATTTAACAAAGTTCTAGTTGAAATAGGAAATTTGGAGGTTAGGTTCTAAGTATGATTTTTGGATTGAGAGAGTGTAGAGACCTTTGTAATAGTGTTATTGAATAATGCATTCAGGTTGTACACAGAAACTTATAACACTTCTATAAATTGTTTTGGGGATTGAAATTGAGAAAATTGGGATTTTTGGGAAAAACCTGCATTCTGCCCGTAAAGGATCTTCATCGCTCGCCCCCACGAGTAACTTGTCTCGCCTCGCGAGTGAACAATCTTCATAGATCGCCTCGCGAGCAAAACCACTCGCCTTAGCGAGTAAGTGAGTGAGAGATCATGATTTTCAAATTGTTGTTATAAGATGTAAGTTGGTTAGTTTTGAGTGCCTGAATGTTTTTAGAGAGGACTAGGACAATTTTTAGATTAAAAAGATGATTAGGGAGCTTAAAAATGAAGATTTAGTGAGAAAAATGGCAAAACTCCCAAGAGCACCATTTTTCGTACTCGCCAAAGCGAGTAACCCCTTTTCTTGAGTTCGCCATAGTGAGTAGATGTACTAGCGAGGCGAGTTGCCCAGTACCTGAAGCCGTTTTTATGTATTTGAATATTGTTGGTTGTATTTTGTGTAGGACAAATAACTATGATTAAATGTGCTATTTTACCGGAGCTGTTAAATTAAGTTTGATGAATTGTTGATTGATGTTGTGTATATTTATATTTAAATAAACTATACAAGTTGTTGAATTTCATTTCAAAGGTTGATGTATCCTTGGTTGACTATGTTGTGGAGTAAGTCATATTCATATATATGCATTGTTGAGTAGCAGGTTGTCACCGTTCATGTTGTTGTTGTGTTGTAGTTGAGTTGTATGTCGATATACACAAGTGGAGTTCATTGCATAATCATAACTGTTGAGGGCTCATGCCCTGGAATGCCTTGCCGTTCAATTGGAGAGGGCTTATGCCCTGTGAATGCTAGTTCATTCAATTGGTGAGGGCTCATGCCCTATGAATGCTTTAACCATTCAAATTGTTGAGGGCTCATGCCCTGGAATGCTTTGTCATTCAAACGCGTTAAATAGTACCACATGCATGTGCATTGTCGCATTTTGTTGTTGAGTCATAGTAGTGTTGTCATGTCATTGCATGAGTCATTGTTGATGGTTGAGTAGTAGTTCTTATTGTTGATTGAAGTTGAATATATTGATAATGATGTTGATCATGAAATATATAATTATATTGAAGTATTGTTGTTATTTAGGGTATTAGATTCAGTTGATGAATTTTATATCTATTATCGTTGTTTGTGAATCTCACCCCTTCTGCTTGAAAATGTTGCCGTTCGTATGGGTGACTTGCAGGTGATCCAAAATAGTAGAAGTGGTGGCTCAAGTGTCATAGGAATCTGATACGTAACGGGATGGGAAATTGTTGTTTTATTTTCATTCCTTATGTATCAATTTTTGGAACATGTTGTTGGAGCCTTTATTCTTGTTGAACAAATTGTTGATGGATAATTATGTTGAGGCCTTTGTGCCAGAATTTATTGATGGTTATTAATGTTAAGTGATCGAAAAATATTCCGCTGCAAAGTATTGATTTATCTCTTAAAGTTGATTTTAATATATAGCATTTTATTCTATTTAAGAAATTTTGAAAAGCAGTGTGACATTCTTGTTTGTTGTTGAACTCTAATTTATTTTATTGAATATTTAGTTGTTGGGTTAACGGGGTGTTACAATTGGTATCCAAGCAGGTTGGTCCGTCCGGCCAAGTAGTAGAGTCGTGTTGAGCCACGTAGGGTAGAGTGTCGACCTTAAGTTGTCTTTTGTTGTTCTGATTGTTGTTTGTTATGTAGAATTTTGAGATGGTTGGGAGAAATGATGCTGTTATTGTTGCTGCACTGGAAGCTGTTGCTCAAGCTGTAGGACAACAGCCGAATGCTGGTGCTGGTAACGATGGTGTGAGAATGCTGGAAACCTTTCTGAGGAATCATCCACCAACATTCAAAGGGAGGTATGACCTTGATGGAGCCCAAAAGTGGCTCAAGGAGGTTGAGAGAATTTTCAGGGTGATGCAATGCAGTGATGTTCAGAAAGTGCGGTTTGGTACACACATGTTGGCCGAAAAGGCAGATGACTGGTGGGTGAGTCTTCTACCCATCCTAGAACAAGATGGTGCTGTTGTGACCTGGGCTGTGAGAGTTTCTGAACAGGTATTTTCCAGAGGATGTCCGAGGTAAGAAATAAAATGAATTTTTGGAGTTGAAGCAGGGAGATATGTCTGTAACTGGATATGGTGATAAGTTTGTAGAGCTTGCAAAATTTTACCCACATTATACTGCTGAGTTCTCAAAGTGCATTATGTTTGAAAATGGTCTGCGTGTTGATATTAAGCGGGCCATTGGCTACCAAAAGATAAGAATTTTTTTTGATTTGGTGAGTAGCTGTAGAATCTATGAGGAGGATACAAAAGCTCATTATAAGGTGATGAGTGAGCGTAGAGGCAAGGGACAGTAGAGTCGTCCAAAACCGTATAGTGCTCCTGCTGACAAAGGTAAACAAGGACTGAATGATGAGAGGAGGCCTAAAAGGAGAGATGCTCCTACTGAGATTGTCTGTTTCAAGTGTGGTGAAAAGGGCCACATGAGTAATGTATGTGACTGTGATGAGAAGAAGTGTTTCCGATGTGGAAAGAAAGGACACATAATAGCTGAGTGCAAGCGTCGTGATATTGTTTGCTACAATTGTGATGAAGAAGGTCATATTAGCTCGTAGTGCAGGAAGCCTAAGAAGGCTCTGACAGGTGGCAAGGTGTTTGCTTTGACTGGTACGCAAACTGTTAATGAGGACGACTTATCAGAGGTACTTGTTTCTTTAATAGTACTCCTTTAATTGCTATTATAGATACTGGTGCTAGTTATTGTTTCATTGCTGTGGTTTGTGCATATAAGTTGGTTCTGGTTATATCTGATATGAATGGAGAAACGGTTGTTGAAACTCCAGCTAAGGGTTCAGTAACTACTTCTCTTGTTTGTTTGAGTTGTCCATTGTCTATGTTTGGTAGGGACTTTGAAGTTGATCTTGTATGTTTGCCGTTGATGGGTATGGATGTAATCTTTGGGATGAACTGGTTAGAGTATAACCGTGTTCATATTAATTGTTTTAGTAAGACGGTACATTTCTCTTCTGTTGAGGAAAAAAGTAAAACTGAGTTCTTGACTACTAAGCAGCTGAAACAATTAGAACGTGATGAGATCTTAATGTTTTCTTTGATGGCATACTTTGTTGGAACAAAATGTGTTTCACAATGAACCTTAATAAGTTTTGATGATAACAAGGTATTAAAAATTGTCAATTGGTTATTACTAATAATTGTTCAAGTGTAGAGGACCAAAGGCTAGTCAAGTAATTTCAATAGGTCTTGGAAAAACAATGGAAAGAAAAAGAATTCTAAGCATCTGAATAAAACTGCGTCTGAAGCTTAAAGTGCTTCTGAAGCTGAAGTGCTTCTGAAGTGATGACGTCATCAGAAGCAGAAGCTCATCAGAAGCAGAAGGTCATCAGAAGCAAGGTTTTCATCAGAAGCGAAATCATCACTAGAAGCTTCATTTAATCCGTAAATTCAAACTGAAGATCCAAAGTAGCTGTCTCTCATTTCAACCTTATCTAAGAAGAACGAAGAATTGAAAGGGAGGTATCAACGGTCATTTGGATAGCACTGAGCATTTGTCCTTCGTTAACAGAGTTGACAAAGTACAAGTGTACAACCACTACCTCCACTACTCTGTTTTTGTCCACGCTACAAGACAAGACAACAGCTATGCCTACAAAATTTGTGCCTTCAAGATGGGAATGAATTTGAAGCTAATTCTTCAAAGGACTACACCCAAATCAGGCAAAGGATTACTGGTGAATGATCAAAGGATTTCAAACAACTCTTTAGACGTGCTAATTATCTCAACGTCTCTTTCACGCCTCTATATAAAGGAGTGAAGACTTGAAGATTGTAGATAGAGATATACAAGTTCAAAAGCGCCAAAACTCTGTCAATTTGATTCTACAAAGCACAATGAATTTCTGCACTGATTTGATACATCTTAGAAATTCAAAAGTCTAGAGTCTTTATTGTATTGTATTGAGAACACCACTGATTGTATATCAAGTGTTCAAGTCAAACTTAATTCTTTGTATTTTTGTTTGATCAGAAGCCTCTTGCCTGCGTGCTTGAGCATTAGAAGTCTCTTGCTTAGTGCTTGAGCATTGGAATACTCTTGCGTGTGTGCCTGAGCATTTTTGTGAAGTCTCATACTTAGAGAGTATTGAGCATTTGTAATCTTTGTGATTATAGTGAAATCTCCTTGGAAGTGCAAGGGGGACTGGACTACTTCCGTGTTGTGGAAGGAACCAGGATAACTGCTTGTGTCTTTGTCTTTCTTTTCTCTGCTCTGTTATTTTCCGCTGCATATCTGATTCTGATCATTTCATCAGAAGCACTCACAAACTGCTTATGAAGGTTTATCAGAAGAAGAATTTTTTAGAGAGAAAAATAAAACACAATTCAACCCCCCCTTGTGTTTTTCTCACCTTCAATTGGTATCAGAGCTTGCTCTGTTATCATAGCACTTAACTGTGTTACAGTTCAAGATCCATTAGAAAAACATGTCTGGAGGAGAGGAATCAACTACTTCTACAAAATACACAAGTGTCAAATATGACTATGATATTTCTGACAAGAAAACTGACTCTGGAAAAGCTCCAAAATTTAATGGAGATCCAGAAGAGTTTTCATGGTGGAAAACAAATATGTATAGCTTTATCATGGGATTGGATGAAGAGCTATGGGACATATTGGAAGATGGAGTTGATGACCTGGATTTAGATGAAGAAGGAGCTGCTATAGACAGAAGAATACATACTCCTGCTCAGAAGAAGCTTTACAAGAAGCACCACAAAATCAGAGGGATTATTGTGGCTTCTATACCTCGCACCGAATACATGAAGATGAGTGACAAATCTACTTCGAAGGCTATGTTTGCGTCACTATGTGCCAACTTTGAAGGCTGCAAGAAGGTGAAAGAGGCTAAAGCTTTGATGCTAGTTCATCAGTATGAACTATTCAGAATGAAGGATGATGAGAGTATTGAAGAAATGTACTCAAGATTTCAAACTCTGGTTTCTGGATTGCAAATACTGAAGAAAAGCTATGTTGCTTCTGATCATGTTAGTAAGATTTTGAGAAGCTTGCCTTCAAGATGGAGACCCAAAGTAACTGCTATTGAGGAAGCTAAGGATCTAAATACTTTAAGTGTTGAAGATCTTGTTAGCTCACTCAAAGTGCATGAAATGAGTTTAAATGAGCATGAATCCTCTAAGAAGAGTAAATCCATTGCTTTACCATCTAAAGGAAAGACTTCAAAATCTTCCAAAGCCTACAAAGCCAGTGAATCTGAAGAAGAATCACCTGATGGAGATTCTGATGAAGATCAATCTGTAAAGATGGCTATGTTGTTCAACAAGCTTGAGTATCTGGCAAGGAAGCAAAAGAAATTTTTGAGCAAGAGAGGTGGCTACAAGAACTCAAAGAAAGAAGATCAGAAGGGGTGCTTCAACTATAAGAAACCTGGTCATTTCATTACTGATTGCCCTGATCTTCAGAAGGAGAAGTCTAAAAGCAAATCCAAGATATCAAGCTTCAGCTCCAGTAAATTCAGAAAGCAAATAAAAAAGAGCTTGATGGCAACCTGGGAAGATTTGGACAGTGAATCTGGTTCTGATAAAGAAGAAGCAGATGATGATGCAAAATCAGCCATGGGGTTAGTGGCAACAGTATCATCAGAAGCAGTATCAGAAGCTGAATCAGATTCAGAAGATGAAAATGAGGTATATTCCAAAATTCCTAGACAAGAACTTGTTGATTCTCTAAAAGAACTTTTATCTCTATTTGAACACAGAACCAATGAGTTGACAGATTTAAAAGAAAAATATGTTGATTTAATGAAACAACAAAAGACAACTCTATTGGAACTGAAAGCTTCTGAAGAAGAACTAAAAGGGTTTAACCTCATATCAACAACATATGAAGATAGACACAAAATTCTTTGTCAGAAGCTACAAGAAAAATGTGATAAAGGTTCAGGCAATAAACATGAGATTGCCTTGGATGATTTCATTATGGCTGGAATAGACAGAAGCAAAGTTGCTTCTATGATCTACAACACATACAAAAACAATGGCAAAGGGATTGGATATTCTGAGGAGAAATCCAAAGAATACAGTCTCAAGAGCTACTGTGATTGTATCAAGGATGGATTGAAATCCACCTTTGTGCCTGAAGGTACAAATACTGTACCTGCTGTTCAGTCAGAACCTGAAGCTTCTGGTTCAAAGGCTAAGATCACATCAAAGCCAGAAAACCTCAAGACTAAGGTTATGACAAAATCTGATCCTAAGACTCAAAAGATTAAAATTCTGAAAAGATCAGAACCTGTTCCTCAGAATCTGATTAAACTGGAATCTAAAATCCCAAAGCCAAAGGATCAAAAGAACAAAGCAGTTATTGCTTCTGAGAAAACAATACCTAAACGTGTTCAACCTAAAGTATTGAATGATTAGAAGCCATTCAGCATTCACCCCAAGGTATAAGGGAGGAAAAGTAAAACCTCCAGAACTAACCCAAAAGGACCCATGAAGATATGAGTACCTAAATCTGAATTGGTTAAAACTGCAGGTGTGCCTAAGGGCAAGAGAGAAACAAAGGTCATGGTACGTAGACAGCGGATGTTCAAGGCACATGACTGGAGAGAAAGTTTTGTTCCTTACCCTTACAATGAAAGATGGAGGAGAAGTGAAGTTTGGTGGCAACCAAACTGGAAAAATCATTGGTACAGGTACTATTGGTAATTCCTCCATCTCAATTAATAATGTGTGGCTTGTAGATGGTCTGAAGCATAACCTATTGAGCATTAGTCAATTTTGTGACAATGGGTATGATGTAATGTTCAGTAAGACCAACTGCACACTAGTCAACAAATATGACAAATCCATTACATTCAAGGGAAAGAGAGTCGAGAATGTCTATAAAATAAATTTCTCTGATCTGGCTGATCAGAAGGTAGTTTACCTCCTGTCAATGAATGATAAAAAATGGGTATGGCATAGAAGGTTGGGACATGCTAATTGGAGATTAATTTCTAAAATTAGCAAGTTACAACTTGTCAAAGGATTGCCTAACATTGATTATCATTCAGATGCACTGTGTGGTGCATGTCAGAAAGGAAAGATTGTGAAAAGTTCTTTCAAATCTAAATACATTGTATCAACCTCCAGACCCTTAGAATTACTCCATATTGATCTTTTTGGACCAGTTAACACTGCATCTTTATATGGAAGTAAATATGGATTAGTCATTGTTGATGATTACAGCAGATGGACTTGGGTAAAATTCATTAAAAGTAAAGATTATGCTTCTGAAGTGTTTAGCAGCTTCTGCACTCAAATACAATCTGAAAAAGAATTGAAAATTTTGAAAGTCAGAAGTGATCATGGTGGAGAATTTTAAAATGAGCCATTTGAATCTTTTTGTGAAAAACATGGGATTCTCCATGAATTTTCTTCTCCTAGAACTCCACAACAAAATGGGGTTGTAGAGAGAAAGAACAGAACCTTACAAGAAATGGCCAGAACCATGATTCATGAAAACAATTTAGCTAAACATTTCTGGGCAGAAGCAGTTAATACTTCATGTTATATTCAAAATAGGATCTATATCAGACCTATGTTGGAGAAAACTGCATATGAACTCTTTAAAGGAAGAAGACCCAATATCTCTTACTTTCATCAGTTTGGATGTACTTGTTACAATCTAAACACTAAAGACTATCTGAAGAAATTTGATGCCAAGGCTCAAAGAGGAATCTTTTTAGGTTACTCTGAAAGGTCAAAGGCGTACAGAGTGTATAATTCAGAAACACTTTGTGTTGAAGAATCTATGCACGTTAAATTTGATGATAGAGAGCCTGGAAGTAAAATCCCAGAGCAAAGTGAAAGTAATGCAGGTACAACTGATTCTGAAGATGAATCAGAATCTGATCAACCTTCTGATTCTGAAAAGCATTCAGAAGCTGAACCTTGTCCAGAAGCTGAAACTAACCTAGAAGCTGAGTCTATTTCAGAAGCAGAACCTAGTCCAGTAGTACAGAATGAAAATGCTCCTAAGAATATTCAAGATAACACTCAGCAGGTTATTCAACCTAAATTCAAGCACAAATCTTCACATCCTGAGGAGCTAATCATTGGAAGCAAAGATAGTCCTAGAACAACAAGATCACATTTCAGACAAGAAGAGTCTCTAATAGGATTGCTTTCAATAATTGAGCCTAAAACTGTTGAAGAAGCTCTCTCAGATGATGGTTGGATATTAGCCATGCAAGAAGAGCTAAATCAGTTTCAGAGGAATGATGTGTGGGATCTGGTACCCAAACCTTTTCAGAAGAACATTATTGGAACAAAATGGGTATTCAGAAACAAGCTGAATGAACAAGGAGAGGTAACCAGAAACAAAGCCAGACTTGTTGCTCAAGGTTATAGTGATGAGTCATTTATATGTTATTTTAATATGCTTTTTAGTTTAGATTTTATATAATTTTATATTAGTATTATTTCCTTTTTAGGATAGTTTACTTTAAAATGCAATTTATTATATTTCAGGAAAGAATATTTGATGGAGAGAGTCTTGGAGCAAAAGAAAGGGATTTGGAACAGATTGGACACAAAAACATGAAGATTGGGAAGCAAAATATATCTCCCACAAGTCAGAAGCTTGGCACGGCCCGTGCTAGCCTTGGCACGGCCGTGCCACCCTCCAGATGCCTTTTGCTGCTTTTGCTTTGACTCCAAGCTATTCTATTTTGGCGCACAATCTACCGAGGAATATTCTAGGAATATACTTGCTTAGATTTTAAGTCAATTGTGTACTATAAATAGAGTAGCTAGCCATCACTAATATTCATCTTTACTTGGAATACAATAAGTGACATTTGCTTTTCTAAATAAAGTTCTTTTCCTTTATTTCTTTGTCTTTTACTTTCATGCTTTCTCTCTTCTCCCCCATGTCTACGATGAACATGAGTGAGTAGACTTCTTCTTGTCTTGGGATTGTTGGATAAGTCTAAATGACATAATCCTAATCAAACCAAGCCCTAAGCCCTAATCTTATGTAACCCTAATTTCTTATCTGAATTCACCGTCTTAACATGGATTAACCATTATCAAACTGTGGAAACGAAAGTGGAGGGTTTGATAATTGTTCGTCCATTATTCCAAATATCAATTCATAAAACGAAAGTGGAGCTTTGATATTCGAACAAGTGAATTCAGACAAGGATTGCAAAGTCAGCGAAATAGGCTTTGCAATCTTTGAGACATATAGTTTCGATCTTCAAGGGAACTAATAACAATCAAGTCAGCGAAATAGGCTTGGTTGTTAGAGGAACCAAAATCCAATAGTAATCAAGTCAGCGAAATAGGCTTGGTTGCTAGAGGAACATAAGAGAAACTGTCTTGAGAAATTAGGTCTAACATAACATTATAAGCTTATGGCTTCGGTTTGAGAAGGACTTGTTATTTAGATAGAACCAACGATCCCAAGGCTCTTTTATTATATTGCTTTTAACCGTTTAAAAACCCCCAACTTACAACCTCTTCTCTCTTCTAATCATCTCTAAAGGTTAACTAAATTAAACTACTCCCTATCGGAACGATACTCTTTATTACTACTTCGGTAAGACCGTGCACTTGCGGTTTTATCTCATCAAGTTTTTGGCGCCGCTGCCGGGGAGTAAACTAATTTAATTAACTCTTTCTTAGTGATTAGAACTCCCTTCTCTTTTCTCTTCCTCTTCTCTTCTATTTTTCTCTCTTTTTTTTTTTTTTTTTACCACTAACTTCTCCCTTCTTTCTTCCTACACCTGATTTGGGAGACCTAAAGATAATAGATAACATGGCTGAGGAACGCACTCTTAAGGAGTATTCGATCCCTTCTTCGGATGAGCCATGCACTATTATAGTCTATCCAACAGTTCAAGGTAGCAACTTCAAAATAAAACCTGCACTACTAATTCTAGTACAACAAAACCAGTTCTCTGGATCACCTTCCGAGGACCCAAACTCTCATATCTCAACCTTTTGGAGACTTAGTGTAACTTGCAAAGACGACCAAGAAACCGTCAGGCTACATCTCTTCCCTTTTTCTCTAAAAGATAAAGCCAGCAATTGGTTTAACTCTTTGAAGCCTGGTTCCATTACCTCATGGGACCAACTGAGGCGAGAGTTCCTTTGCCGTTTCTTTCCCCCATCCAAAACTGCCCAACTTAGGGGAAAGCTTTACCAATTTACTCAAATGAACGGGGAATCTCTTTTCGATGTGTGGGAACGTTTTAAGGAAATACTTAGACGTTGTCCCCATCACGGTCTAGAAAACTGGTTAATCATCCATACCTTTTATAATGGTCTAACATCTAGCACTAAATTGACCATTGATGCAGCTGCAGGTGGTGCCCTAATGAACAAGGATTTCACAACAGCTTATGCGTTGATTGAGAACATGGCTCTAAACCTCTTTCAATGGACAGAAGAAAAAGAAACCGTCGATCCTTCACCCTCTGAAAAAGAGGCAGGTATGAACGAAACCTCTTCCATTGACTATTTATCTACCAAGGTGAATGCATTATCTCAAAGACTTGATCGTATGAGCGCACCTACCTTCTCACCTCCTTGTAAAACATGTGGCCTATCTAGTCATTCCAACACCGATTGCAACCTAAGTAGTGTTGAGCAGTTAAATTTTGTTCAGAATAGCCAAAGAGTTATTCAAAAATCTCACATTGAACTTTTAATGGAAAACTATTTTTTTAAACAATCCGAACAGCTCCAAGAGCTCAAGGACCAAACTAGACTTTTGAACAACTCTCTCGCTACTCTCACAACAAAGATAGACTCCATCTATTCTCACAACAAAATTTCTGAAACTCAACTCTCCCAGGTAGTTCGTAAGGCTGGCCACCCCAATAAAATGAATGCTGTTACACTTAGGAGTGGTAAGCCACTCGAAGACCCCATAAGGAGAACCGAGACCGATCACAGTGAGAAAGAGACCCGCGAGCCACCATCTAGGGAAACCAGGGCAGAAAGAGAGGAACCACGAGTTGAGGGAAACACAACGCCTCCCTTTAAGCCAAAAATCCCCTTCCCACAAAGGTTTGCCAAATCAAAGCTAGATGAGCAATTCAAAAAATTCATGGAGATGATGAACAAGATATATATTGATGTGCCATTTACCGAGGTCCTAACCCAAATGCCCACATATGCTAAATTTTTGAAAGAAATCCTCTCAAAAAAAAGAAAGATCGAGGAGAGTGAAACGGTTAACCTTACGGAAGAATGTAGTGCCATCATCCAAAATAAATTGCCACCAAAGCTTAAAGATCCAGGTAGTTTTTCCATACCTTGTGTCATAGGGTCGGAAGTTGTGAAAAAAGCTATGTGTGATCTAGGAGCCAGTGTCAGCCTAATGCCCTTATCACTTTATGAGAGGTTGGGAATAGGGGAACTTAAATCAACAAGGATGACCCTTCAACTAGCAGACCGTTCTGTTAAGTATCCAGCTGGAATCATAGAAGATGTCCCCGTTAAGGTAGGAGAGGTATACATCCCCGCCGATTTTGTTGTAATGGAAATGGAGGAAGACAATCAAGTACCAATTCTTTTGGGAAGACCTTTCCTTGCCACCGCAGGTGCTATCATTGATGTAAAAAAGGGCAAGCTTGCCTTCAATGTAGGTAAGGAAACTGTTGAATTTGAACTGGCTAAACTAATGAAAGGTCCCTCCATTAAGGACTCTTGTTGCATGATAGACATAATCGACCATTGCGTGAAAGAATGTTCTTTAGCATCAACTACACATGATGGTTTGGAAGTATGCTTGGTTAACAATGCAGGTACGAAACTGGAAGGAGAGGCAAAAGCTTATGAAGAACTGTTAGATAGAACTCCTCCAATGAAAGATCTAAGTGTGGAGGGGTTAGTAAAAGAAGAACCAACACTTCAACCCAAGGAGGCACCAAAAGTAGAACTCAAAACTCTCCCATCAAATCTAAGGTATGAATTCTTGGGCCCTAACTCCACTTATCCTGTTATTGTAAATGCAAGTCTCGATGAAGTAGAAACTGAAAAATTGCTATATGTCCTCAAGAAATATCCTAAAGCCATAGGTTACACCATTGATGACATTAAAGGAATAAATCCTTCATTATGCATGCATAGGATACTTCTTGAAGACGACTATAAACCTTCCATTGAGCACCAAAGGAGACTAAATCCCAATATGAAAGAAGTTGTGAAAAAGGAAGTCTTAAAACTCCTAGATGCAGGTGTGATCTATCCAATTTCTGACTCCAAATGGGTTAGCCCCGTGCAAGTTGTACCAAAGAAGGGTGGTCTCACAGTCATTAAAAATGATAAAAATGAATCCATTGCCACTAGAACCGTCACCGGTTGGAGAATGTGTATTGATTATAGGAAGCTTAACAAAGCAACCCGTAAAGATCACTTCCCTCTCCCTTTTATAGACCAAATGTTAGAAAGGTTAGCTAAGCATTCTCATTTTTGTTACCTAGATGGCTATTCTGGATTTTTCCAAATACCCATTCACCCTAATGACCAAGAAAAGACAACATTTACATGTCCCTTCGGGACCTTCGCCTATAGAAGAATGCCTTTTGGTCTCTGTAATGCCCCTGCTACTTTTCAAAGATGCATGATGTCTATCTTTTCTGACTTCGTTGAAAAAATAATGGAAGTCTTTATGGATGATTTTTCTGTGCATGGTTCTAATTTTGATGATTGTTTGACTAACCTTGAAAAAGTTTTGGAAAGATGTGAACAGGTGAACCTAGTCTTAAATTGGGAGAAATGTCACTTCATGGTAAGAGAAGGAATTGTCCTAGGAC